>NW_011352891.1:5880-18377 GCF_000735185.1 Notothenia coriiceps
CACATACACACACACACACACACACACACACACACACACACACATTCCTCATTACATACAGAACATCAATAGCATAAATATCCTCAGGGAGCAACTCTCTGCTGCTGCTGCTGCTACCTTGTGTAGGCTACCACCTTATACATAGTCAAAATGTTGCTTTACTGTAAATTGTGTTCCAGGAAAAACCCACTTTTGCTTTGCTGTAAGGGTACTGCACCGTATATAGAAGGATGACATTAAAGTCTCTCTCCAGGAGCATCAGTTCCTGAAGCCTCTGATCGACACAGTGATTCACTTGCCAGGCACATCACGGACCCCCCCCCGGCGATGGCTTACAGACGCACTAGTTGCTGAAGGACAATTTTGTTTGTGTTCATGTTGAAGGTGTACTCTATGAACGGCACAATAAATGTACACTGGCAAGAAACCGTTTCAAATGTCCTGATTTTGAATGAATTGGTCATAATATGTCACTATTATAGGCAAAAAAATGAGCTTAAGCTAAGAATACACAAACATTTATTATGTAATGTCTTTATTAAATAGACCCAACATCGCTGGTGGAATAAGTAAGTGAATTCTAGGATTTAATAACTTGTCGAGCTTCCTTTAGCAGCAATAACTTCAACAAGAGCCTTTTCAAAACTACACACACACACACACACACACACACACACACACACACACACACACACACACACACACACACACACACACACACACACACACACACACACACACACACAGACACACACACACACACACACGCCCGCACACACCCTCACGCACACACACACACACACACACACACACACACACCCACATGCACACACGCACGCACGTACGCACGCACGCACGCACACNTCCCTCGCCATAAAACAGCAGCAGACTTCAGATAATGGTTAATGGTCCTGCCCTCAACAGCTCTACGTCAATTATGGGGTGTCATCACATGCCATTTCCATGGAAACGCATCCCTCGCCATAAAACATGATGTCGCTGTAACTCCAATGGACACAGTCCGATCGTCCCCCAAACTTCGCTTGTATATCGCTGGTCCATGCCTCAACAGCTCTACCCCAAATCTGAGATCTCAGCATAGGCTGTTGCCATAGAAACGCATCCCTCGCCATAAAACACGATGTTGTCGTGATACCTATGCAAATGATCTAAAACAGCACCAGACTTCAGATAATGGTTAATGGTCCGGCCCTCAATAGCTCTATGTCAATTATGGGGTGTCATCATATGCCGTTTCCATGGAAACGCATCCCTCGCCAAAAAACACGATGTTGTCGTAACCGATATGAAAATGGTCAAAACACCACCAGACTAAAGATGACAGTTAATGGTCCAGTCCTTTACATGTCTATGTGCCATTAGTGAGTTTTCCTCAAAAGTTGTTGCCATGGCAAAGGACTGGACCATTAACTGTCATCTTTAGTCTGGTGGTGTTTTGACCANGGAAATGCATGTGTCTGTAATAAGAAGATGAATCCACGAAGATGTCAACAATCCTGTGGGAGCCATCAGGGAAGTAGTATGATGAGAGTCAGGCGGGCGGATCAGGCTCAGGATGCAGGACTCAGGATCCAGGACTCAGGATGCAGGACTCAGGATGCAGGACTCAGGATCCAGGACTCAGGATGCAGGACTCAGGATGCAGGACTCAGGATCAGGAGGATCAGGACTCAGGATGCAGGACTCAGGATCCAGGACTCAGGATGCAGGACTCAGGATCCAGGACTCAGGATGCAGGGCTCAGGATGCAGGATGCAGGACTCAGGATGCAGGACTCAGGATCCAGGACTCAGGATGCAGGACTCAGGATCCAGGACTCAGGATCAGACTCAGGATGCAGGACTCAGGATCCAGGACTCAGGATCCAGGACTCAGGATGCAGGACTCAGGATCCAGGACTCAGGATGCAGGACTCAGGATCCAGGACTCAGGATCCAGGACCACAGCAACAGGCACAGCCACGACTCAGGATCCAGGGCTCGCGATCCAGGACTCAGGACCGCAGCAACAGGATCAGTCACGACTCAGGATCCCGGCATAGAAAGACTCCCAAAAGACATTTGGGGGAAGCTGGGTTATTCGGAACATGAGAGTAATTAGGTACGGACAGACAGAAGGAAGAAGTAATGTGCCCTCCGACAGTCTAAGCCTATATCAGCTAAACTAGGGGCTGAATCTAATCAGCCCTAACTATAAGCTTTATCAAAAAGGAAGGTCTTAAGCGCACTCTTAAAAACGGATAGGGTGTCTGCCGCCCGAACACAAACTGCAGTTTCTCCAGGAATATGTCATGATTTTAGTTTTGTGTGTTTAGTTTCCCCAATCTGAACTTTTAGTCATCCAATACATGCTTAGACCCCATTGAATAAAAGACCCTATTGATGTGGAGCGGCACACACGCCCTGTTTCTTTTATTCGTCCTATTTGCTATCGTTCTTTTAAAAGTGGCTTACTGCTAACCTTTTCAGCGAATAAAAAACACTTCCCCTTGGTAATTGTTTTTTCCTCCTCTCAAGTTCAGCCTGAAGTCAATCTATTTGTTATAAATTCAATGTAGCTCTTCCCAGAGTGTATGATTGTTATCTGTGATTCTGTTTCTATCAAACTCGTATGTAGCCTATAGGGGAAATCTTTCAAAACTGACAATATTACTCTATGCACTCAGAGAGAGATTCTCCTGTTGTTGCTCTTTACCCAATTACCCATCACTCCCGCATGTAGGACCTTAGGCATGAAATGAGCAGAGGCAACCCAGATAAATAACCATATTACATCATAGTGGTTTCTAAAAAGAAGTTTACACCACTATACTCCTTCAGTAAATGAAAATACAAGTGGACTATGCAGACTACTGTTTATTGCTGGATGTGGTAAACAAACACATTTTTAATCCGCACATTTTTCAGTTTTTTTGGTACCCATCATTTTTTTGGTACTTATCCCACAAAGGTTCATCAGAACTTAGTTCATGAGAACTCTTTAGTTCTCATGAACTAAGTACAGATCGCGTTCACACCGGAATAAGTCCCTGGGGGAGGATTAGGCAAATTAACCAGCTGACGTCACTTCTTCTTTTTCTGCTTTGGGTTTACTGGAACTCCCCGGAGTTGGGGCTGGCTTCAGTAGAAGCTGCTGGGACTCTTCAGAGTAAATCGCCAGAACGCCGACACCTCCTCGTCTCCACCGCTCCCATGTTTTCTTTTGTGTTGCCATAAGTTAGTCTCTCTGCGTTTGTGTGCTGGGCTAATGCTAACAATGCTAATGCGAGGATAATAAAATGGCGGCTTCACAAAACTTTTTGGGAGTTTCACGGTGCGTGGTTTGCAATCCGCCCAGCCAATCAGAGGAACCTTTTTCTCCCACTTTTCGAAAAGTGGGTGAAAAGGTTCTGATGAACTAATTTTAGTTCCGGCTCTTTTTGGTGTGAACCCGACATTTCGGAACTATATCAGAACTAAATTGGGAAAAGTACTGCGGTGTGAACACGCCTATTGTGTTTGCTGTAAAGGATCAGATGTTACCTCTTCTCTGTGAGCTGCACTGCTCTGTAGGATAATACTTTAAGAGTGAATCTATGCTACAGCTGCCTGAATCTGCTTCATGAAAGGCAGGTTTAACTATAAAAACAATCATATTTGATCCTAAATATCTTGGCTTCTCCTTTACGGTCACATTGTTCTCTTCGTTTACATTATACACTTAGGTCATATTGATATTTGTGTTCTCTTTTATTTATTTGCATTGCATTTGATATTGAGGTAATCCAGAAGTAAGGGAAAGTCATCAGTTTACAGGTTTTACAGGTGACTAGTTATTTTAATGGAGTACTTTTTTAAGGTAACCCTCCCAACCCGGATTAAATGTGGAATAAAAGAATAAACTTCTTTGCAGTTTTAAGCGTCTTTGTGAGACATTTGGTGCCATGGAAACCTATATAACCAGAAACATAAAACCCATTGCAGACATGCAGTATCTCTAGCTGAGGTCATGCTGAAGCAAGAGCATTTCAAACGTATTTCCAGGCTCTTTTTCTTTTTACAAAGCAGGTACGGATATTCAGATTTACAGTTTAACCCTCTAGCTGTTTGAACGGATGAATGCTGTTATCAGCTCCACCACGTCCAGCCTTTTAAATCTCTGTTTAAGTAAAATGTCTGCGAGCGCTGGCATTCAAAGATGACTCGTTGTGAAATGACAGAGAAGAGCAACCCGTCTTCTTCAGCTTTTTATTACAATATGGTTCATTACTTCAAGTTTGCGCAGAGTCTTCCATGTTTGAAGGTGTTGATTTCTTCCTACAACCCCCAAAACAAAGGTCATTGTAACTATGTGGGCCTTAATATACTTCTTATCTCATTATGTGCAAGTCTTCTCTGGTGATTACAGCACAACAACTTTGAAAGTCATCTTTTGTCTTTTTTATTTTGCTCGTACTTTCCTCCGTTGGCTTTGGGCATCTGAACTCCTCATCACACTAAGCGTGCTGTCAAGTTGGATTAGTCCGTGACATTTTAACTTGTGGGTATTTTTTTATTACAGGAAAGGCACTGCAGGCTTACGTCTGACAAATAAACCTCGCTGGGTTGTAAGGTTCAAAGTCTTTCCATTTATTTTCTGCAGGCCGATTTGCTTTTCATGCTGCAGCGTAACAATGCACAGATGGCGTTATCAATGGCAAGACAACAGGAAAAGTAGGGCGAAAGAAGAGTGGGATGACTGGGAGGGGGGCTCCTAACCCCTAAGTGTGGGGGAAATGAAAAGGAAACACAAACAAAGAACAACCTAGGCCTTGTTGTAAACAAAATGACTTCTTGGGAACTCTCAGGCTCCAACAATCTGTTTGAATGTCGTCTTCAGGTTCAAATTATATAACATTTCAGATTGTTTTTAACAGTCTATGGTTGACTCACACTTCACATTGTAACCACCTTTCTGCCTCATCTAGCCTCTCTTGTCATGCTATACTAAAGTTGTCCCGACATCTCGATTTGAACCAAAGAGCTAGACGGACATTTCCTCTCAAAGAGGCTCGCTGCCAGGCTTAAATGGAAGAACACGGACCCAGTGTTTATATCACGGAAACATCTTAGTCAAGGCAACAGTTAGCCCTCAAACATAAATAAAGGGACATCATGCCAGAAATCTATCTGATGTCTAGCAGCATGAGCTTACTGGCCATCTGTACGTTCTGGAGAATCACAGATTGGGCAGTAACACAGGGCGGCTGACGGTAATCACATATTAATTTATAAACGTATAAACACTTTGGTCTTACTCACCAAGTTCAGATATCTTCAGTCATTTTGATTATGGCATGGTGACGCAGCTGCTGAGGGCTTTTCCATGTGCAGAGAACTGTCAGGAACGACACTTTGGGATTTTCTTCTGAGGAAAAATAAGATCTGCAGTTCACACAGGGCCGTATAAAAGTGATTGTTTACTTGCTGAAGTCCACTGTTGTCCAAGCACACTCTATTCTATTGTTTCGATTGAAACCAATGCACTACAGCTGTGTCCAGAAGAAAAAGAAGTTCCACTTTTCAAGTCGGAAATGCTATGTTGCACCCGGGTGACAGGACGTCTCCTTCCTCAAACAAAAAAAGCACAGTAGGAAGTTATAAGCGAGCATGTGATGTGTGTTGGTGTATTGACATTGGTCTGGCTGGAGAGTGCTAATTGAAAGTGGTTACATAACCTTTGTAAAGTCATGGCTTCAATTGATGAGGCTGGTCTGAGTCCACGGCTGTTTTTCAGTCCTAGTCTGTCCTGTCTAACTTTGATCTGGAACGGATCAAATCAGGCTTTCATTGTTTTGTCCCTTAAGGCCAGAAAAGGCATCTTCTGGCCTGAAATGTGAACAACAAAAGACGCTTTTGGATGTGAAGATGAGGGCTGTAATCATTGTTGGACAATATGGGAGAATTTCTAGGTTTGTACTCGTAAAGGCCAAGTGTTTGAACAAAAGCAACTAAAAAAGCACTATTTTGAATCTGACGTACCCTCATACCACCGTTGTGAGTGTGTGTGATTATCCATTTTCCAAACATTACTTTTTCAGCTTCGTGCCTTAAAAGCTGCCTCTTCTCTCCGCTCCCATCTATAATAATAATACATTTGATTTATATAGCACACTTTAAAAACAACGTCATCTCAAGGTGCTTCACAAAGCTATAAGGAGAAAATAATAAATATATCTAAAGGAGCATATTGAATAAAATATGGTAATATAAAAAATAAAAATAAAGTTTAAAATAAATAAAGTAAAGGACAGTCAGTAAAATGCGGTGTGGAACAGGTGGGTCTTGAGGCATTCCCTAAAAACTGAAAGTGATGCAGAGCTCCGTATGTTCTCTGGAAGCTGATTCCACAGACGGTCTCCCACTCCCACGCTGGCCAGTTTTGTCCGCGGAACAGCCAGGAGATTGGAGCTGTCTGACCTGAGTGTCCGTGAGGTATGTGTATAATATTTTCTGGTTAGCAGTTCCGGTAGGTAGGTGGGGCCAGTGTGGTTGATGGCGTTGAAGACCATTATGAGGACTTTGTAGTTGATCCGGTGTGTTACAGGGAGCCAGTGGAGTGAGTGAAGGATGGGGGTGATGTGCTCTGATTTGAGTGTTTTTGTGAGTATCCACAGTTTGGTACATATTGGAGTCTCTGAGTGATTTTTGCTGGAATGCCTGCAAGCAGAGAATTGCAGTAGTCAATGCGGGAGCTGATGAAGGCATGGACCAGTTTTCCTACATCCGGTTGGGTGAGGGAGTGTTGCATTTTGGAGATTTTCCTCAGGTGGTAGTATGAGGCTTGGCAGACCATCTTAATGTGTGCTTGGAATGAAAAGGATGAGTCCAGTTTCACAGCTAGACTCGTTACAAGTGGGGAGAGGGGAAATCTCCCCTCCTCTCTCTTTTATCGCTCCTGAACTTTTCCCATCCTTTCTCTGTCTCTCTGTGACTCGGCTCCTATCTCCTCACCCCCCAAACCACACTCATCCACCTCCCCCCCCGTTCTGATTCAGCACTGCCCCTTTGGCTGTTTCGCAGGAAGACGACTTTAAAATCATCATTATCGCCGTGTTAATTCCAGAGCCTTATCTTCCTAAACAAAGTGTGTGGTTTTGTGTCTTTATGCTGACATCCGCGGGCTGCACTTGAATGTAGCTTATTTTCTATCTTGCTCCACTTAGCATTGAAATGAACCAGGTTTTTGAGGAGTAGCACTAGCTTGCATCAGCGCCACGCGAGCTAATAGGGGTATCAGCAGTTCCCTGCATCGGAGGAACATCAAAGCGAGCAATTCCCTCTGAACACAGAATCTGGGTGCACACAGCGGGCACACATGCACAGACACACACTCAGGCATGCACGTACACACTCGCTCAGACTCGTGCAAAGACGGGTGCATACAGCGGGCATGAGGGAAGGGGTAGCTTCTTGTTTTCACACAGTATTTCCATATATGTTAATAGCATACTTGTTATTCTGCAGAAACAGCCGGTGGTGTGATGAAGTGATGAGCTGTCCTGGCTGCAGGCAAGAGGACAGACAGGGTTAGAAAACACTACAGTCTGTGTAAAGTTTTTCAGTTGTTGATTTTGCTTCAAAACACACACACACACACACACACACACACACACACACACACACACACACACACACACACACACACACACACACACACACACACACACACACACACACACACAATTGATTTCCCGCCATTGTCCATGTTAGTGCTGATATGAGTGATGTGTTTGATGTGGAGCACGTCGAGGCGGATCACTGATGTGTCTGCTAACACCACATGATTACCCCGTGAACGGTTTCATTTGATGGAGCTTTTGATAAACCTGCATGGGAACTGGGTCATGAGATTTGAGACGTTCGAACAATCATACTCCAAAAAGGTAGATGAATGGGGATCATTGGGAACAAGCACAGCTTTTGACCGGCTAAGTGTCGCAGTCTCATGTGTGACTGGAGCCATCGCTGCTGCTGCATCTGCACACCGAGACAAACACAACACATTAGCGCTATCAAAGGGATCATATTTGGTAACGGAGCTTTTTTAAACCCCCTCTTCTTGTATGATTTGTTTTTCTGCTAGTAGTGTCTTTGTCACGATTCTTGTGTTATGTCACGGTTTTAGTTTGGTGTGTCTGGTAGTGGGTTTTTGCTGTTCTGTTCTCCCTGTGTTTTCCTCCCTGTCCTTAGTTTCCCTGGTGTGTCTCCTGTGCTCATCATCACCAGCCCCGCCCCTGATTGTTTTCACCTGTGTCTTGTTGTCATGTGTTTAAATTCCCCTGTCTCCCAGTGTTCAGTGTCAGTTCGGCCCATTCCCAAACCGTTTTTAACTTAGGATCATACCTGTAGTTTAGAAAAAGGCAAATGTGTGCATTTTATTATAAAGTTGTGTTTATTTACAGACCGTTGCAAAAACTAAGAAGCTTATAAACATCAGGTTTAAAACTAAAAGAGCTTTGAAACACAATGAAAGATGTTTGGAGTTTTATTTGAGTTATTCATTTTAACTTTTTGTCTAAGAGATGCTGATTTGAAACCGTTGTTACATACAGTTACGGCATTTCCTGTTTCTGCCGGAGAGAGGGGAGGCCGTCCCAAAGCTCGCCGCTGTATTTACTCCCTCCATCTGACAGGAGGGAGCCTCGTTGAGCTGCGAGTGTGGCTACAGACCGAGTTCACTCCGTCACGGAGGGGTAGGGTCGAGGGGGTGATTTGGGATTGGGCCGTAGTCTTGTCTCTTGCCATGGTCAGGTCTATGCTCTCTGTGCTCTTGAAAAGTGTTGTTCCTCACTACGTGAGCGCTTTCATTTTGTTCTCAATTTTTGTCATCTCAACTTGAGATTTGATAGTGACTTTTTTTTGTTCATCTTGCTGTATTTTGGAAAAATAAAGTATCTTACCAATACTTTACCTCTGTCTCGTGGGTCGTGCAATTGGGTCCTACATCCTAAGTGTCTGAGTTCTTAACAGTCTTCATTATTTCAATATACAGTAAGATAATGGAAATCAGGGTCCGGCAAATCATGTCTCCTTTTGATTTTATATTGAAGCTATGATTTAAATGAACTGTTGAGACCTTTTGCCCTTAAAGAGATCAAAGAGACATCCATGCTTATCAGTATGTTCTACACACAATGCTTACAGACTGGCAAACAGAATACATTGTTCCCATATAACAGAGTTGTTACAGCTCTCCATTTAAAGGGTCCAAACCAAAGGCCAACTGAGTATTACCCTAATACATTTCTTTGGGTTACATAAACTAGTGTTGGAAAGATTCGCCTAGCTTCTGTGTCCACATAGCAACTTTTCTGAGTGCCTTATCCATGTATTTCAATGAGAACAGAGCGTCCACATGCAGCCGCCACGAGAAAAAGTGCAGCACCAAGTATTGAAATTATTTAATCTATACAGAAAAGTGCCGGTGACGTCACTGTAGAAGTCGGAAATAAAAAAATTTCAATAAACATCCTAAACGTTTTTTTTTAAGACACTGTAAACTATCTGCTGAGCTAAACATATGTTTTAAAGACTTCATGAAGCTTATTTACTGCCAAAAGATTCACCCTGGTATTAAAATGTAGTCCTTATTGACCAATCAGAGGCCTTAGAACAAGCAGTGACTGGATCCATTCAGAGGTGTGCAATTTGGAGACAGATATATAAGCAGCAGATTTTGCGACAGTGTTCATTTTATTGTTTACTCAGAAACCGAAGAGAAGAAGCCTTTACACTTATTCTTCAAAGTAAATATGATCGATAACCAAGAGAGGATTGTCCTGTTCAAGAAGCCTTGAGACCTTAACAGCGAAGAGTCAGGCAGTAAAACCAAATATATGAACGCTGAACTACACTAACTTTAGATTAATAATTCCCCTCCCGTCTAACATTACACAGTCTTTTGATTTTCAATAAGTGGAGATCTAGTGTTTGATTTACCGTGGCTTCCTTAAAAAAAAGAATATCACCAAATCTGAACTCCCTAAGTTTGCTTAAAGCTCTTTTGATGAACGCAACATCTCTCACATCTTTTCTCAGTTCCTGCTTCATGACATGAGTGCAATCCAAACAACTCAGCAGGATACCGTCAGCGGGCTTTTTTTTTTGGTTACTCATTATGAAATTGGGCTAGTTTCTCTGGGACTGTCAAGAGTTTATACTGTGTGTTACAGATTCTGTTTCTTCTGTTTTATGGATGTTCTACATTGAGTGATGTACATCAAAGCACCATTTAGGGCTAAAGAAAACATAACAACTATAGAAATACAATTACACGGACGGACAGAGTGATAGATAGATACTGTTTAGATCAATCATCATCTCTCAGGGAAGAGAACACATGAGGATCCCTTACAGTTACATAAATAAAGACATCATGAGATTACTGACTTCTAAACATTGGGGATCACTAGCAGGATAACAATGTTACTAAAAATATAAAAAGATCATATAGTGTTTGTTGTAAAGCATCAGATGTTATCTCTTCTCTGTAAGCTGTTCTGTTCTGTAGGATAATACTTTAAGTGTGAATACTTCTACTGCCTGAATCTGCTTTATGGTTTTCACTTTCTTTGCTTCATTTGCTCTGTTCTTAATTCAGCAGGTGAACCTATATGTTCATAAAATAGTGTGTCTGATCTTAACTGTGTGTATTAAACTAAAACGGAGCATTTTCTGTCAGCTCAGATTTTATTTCTGCTTTTTTAAACTGTAGTTTGTGCTCATGAGTTTCATTGTTGGTTCCTGAATATGCTTGATGAAACGCACATTTTCATATAAATAAAATCATTTTAGATCTATGACGGCACGGGATAAATTTGGTGCACAGATGGAAGGCTGACAGGCAGGTAGGCCATCCAGTTATTTTAGCTATTTTGTAGTATGTGCTCATGAGTTTCATTGATGGCTACTGCCTGAATATGCTTCATGAAAGGCAGGTTTTACAATCAATAAAATATGTACTGATCCTTAATATCTTGGTTTCTTCTTTTTCTAAGGTCACATTGTTCTGATGTCTTACATAATATCTACTTTAGCAACAGGATTCAAACCCGTCTGATCACAATCTTGACGTCCACTTAAAGACTTGATGATTCACTCTCTAAAAGGTGACAATGTAATTGAAGTCCGGCTGAAAGTGGCAGACTACCATGTGGTGTTTATTCAGTCCGTCCGGCAGCAGTGTGATTCAAATCTTTATGTCAATATAATGAGTTAATGCGGTTCATTCAGAACAAACACATGAATAAATGGACTTTAAATCTGTTACCATGTGGCAAACATTCACACAGCGATTATTATTCATCTGTCGGATTACATACGGTGTTTGGTAAACACTTATGCTGACACTTAGAGACAAACACAACGATGGTCTTCAGTGCGAGGGACAATTAACACGTGAGCACACACTCCTGTGACACACTAATCCAGAGTACTCTATGAGTTTTTAAGTTTCTTTTATACTTTATGTATTTGTACTTATTGTCAGTCTGTGTGTACCTTATGAATTATAAATGACCTATTTACAAAGCAGCATTAAGTCATGAATATATGCATAGTATAATAATGCTTGCGCAAACGTTTGCATATAAAACATATTGTTAGATTCACTGTGACAGCTTCTGCTGAAAGTCAAACAATTATCAAAATTCTTACCATTGAAAATATATTATAATTACTGTTTTTTTTATCTTATCATGCAGGTTTATTTAATATATTCTTCTACTGTAATATACAAAATGAATTGCTGTCTATTGACAACTTTGTATCTCTGTTTTCACTGATAGAGTGCCAAGAAAAAGAGTGAACAGTATAATAATAACTAGAGAATGCAATTCCTGAAGAAATTGCTGGTGGGAATGCTTTATGCTGAAAAGCTGATGCTGAACTGCTATGCTGAAATGTATTGTGTAAGAAGAAAGTGAAGAATTTAGATTGAAATGATACATGAACACTAGGGGCTTGAATGTTTGATAAGAGAAGAAAATAAAGTAAAAAAGCTTGGAAAAGCAGCAGAATATTTGAACTGCAAACTATTGAACTAACTTGATGGCGAATGATTTGTCGCCATGGCAATGGTAATTGATGACACCCCATAATACGCTTAGATGCGTTGATGGCTGCATCGTTACCAAACCTGTGAAGTTTTGGGCTGTTTGGAGCATTTTCACTGAAGTTATGAGAAAACCGTGTTTCATGGCGAGCATTGTGTTGCCATGGCAACGGCATTTGAAGAAATCTCAAAACTGTCCCGTAGATGTCTTCACGGCTGGACTGTTAGCACACATGTGAAGTTTGAGCACTTTTTGACAATTTTCATAGGAGTTATAGCAATATTCTCTTTTATGGCGAGGGATGCGTTTCCACGGAAACGGCATATGATGAAACCCCATAATTGACGTAGAGCTGTTGAGGGCTGGACCGTTGACCATTATCTGAAGTGTGGTGCTGTTTTGA
>NW_011352891.1:19791-20650 GCF_000735185.1 Notothenia coriiceps
CACCGCATAAAATCACATAAAATCCCGCATGTTTAATCGCATAATCAAGGATTTTAGCCCGCATAATCAAGGAATTTAGCCCGCATAATAAAGGATTTTTGCCCGCGTTTTTCTGGAGGGTCTAACTTATAGTGAAAACTACCCTTGGATGATGGGTTAGTAGACTAAAAGCTTTAAGAATCCAAAATACAACATATAATAAGTACCCTGTATCAAGATTGATGCAAAAAAAGTGACATTTGACTTTAGAGGGGTTTAGCAAAAAGAACTCCACCTCTGAGGTGATTTGGGTGGAAATGGGGGTTTTACCGTTTCTGTCCATTGGTCGATTTTGGTGATTGACATCTCTTTTTGACCGTTAGAGCCAATAGAATCGAAGGGGAATTTCCCCATACACACACATGGTAAAAAAAACAAGTGGGGGCTTTGCGCATGCAGGTTGGCTTCCTGTCAGGTTTGCATCAGAGTGAACCTATCTCTTGCTCTGACATCTGGAAACGGAAAAGCAGGTTTATTGCTTCTGGATTATCAGAAATCATTTCAAAGTGACACAGACACATTGGATTAACCTATGGACTAACTTCAGCAGCGTTTTTATAGTTTTAATGCCATTTAAGACCACTTTTGACCAGACAACAACCAAGGTGAGCCATGTTGCCGTTTTTAGCTACCTAGCGCCACATGTTTTGATGTCTGTTCTTGTTAATAGCTTTGCGAGGTTCTTATCATCCATCGATTCTGTGTCATCTCACAATCAGATCGATGGGTTGGACGTGCAGCTACGATAAGTAATAAGGGTGTTATGAGTGAGTTTCTGTGCAACACTCTGTTAGCATTTTTCGCTCGTGGCTAATTCATT
>NW_011352891.1:20656-23267 GCF_000735185.1 Notothenia coriiceps
AAAAAAAAAAAAAAAAAAGATCAGTTAGCTGAGTTTCTTCCCGTTACATAGATATAAAACATTCATAGTTTATTGAATATTAAGATGCCCTCAGACACTGTTTCCTGCAGATGACGCGTTTTTCCCCCGGTATCGGGGGTGCGGTGTAGAAGAGAATGTACACCGATCTTTTTCATATGGGTGTTTTAGAGTTGTACCCCCTAGATCTAGTCTCAAGTAATTCTGCTCAAAGTGCACCAGATTGAAGCATTTTACTTTCAAATGTTAAAACAATCTTTCCGGGGGGGGCATACCCCCGGACCCCCCTCGAGGATGTGACGTCCACCCGCCAATTAAAACATGTTCATACATTAATGAATACATTTGAAACCTCCTTATATAACCAACATGTCAATACGCTTCAGTTTTTGTAGTGTATGGGTCTTTTGTAGAGATTTTTCATTTATTCTTTATTCTATTGTGTATTGCTCGGAGGGGCGGGGGGGGGGAACCAAATCATGATCTTGCTTAGGGCACCAAAATGTCTAGGGCCGGCCCTGATAGTCAGTGCACAGTCCCAAGAGACACGTAATGATGTTCCTCTATGCCCGCTACACCCATGAATGCACACATTTTGTATAATGATGTGAGTCATGACAGTACAATGGGCATGTGTGCAAAACATTGAGATCCACCAGTGAATGTAATTTTAGAAAAGAAACAAACATTAGTCTTCCCAAGCATTAAATGCATTTTGTTTGACGTTCAAATTGGTTCTACACAAGCACTCGATCACGTGCACTAATGAACCTGTGCTCCACGAGGCACAGGTCACATGTTAATCATCAAACATGCAGCACGTATTTCACCAGAGACTCTGCTCACATTTATGTATATGATGCTACCTACCCTTGGTTGGTCTTCTATGCAAATGATGCCTATAAGAGATGATGATCCAGCAGGGGAGATGGGGATTAACCCAGGGATCATAGCCCGAGCACTAGGGTTTGCGCGAGCTGTAATCAAGTTTCCACCGACATTAATTGAAGGTCTCTTTCCAGAGCTGCCATCCACACTCCTCTGGGAAAAGTCTTCAAATGCAGTGCCCAATGTCTCTAGTTTGTTACCTGTAAAAAAAAAAATCTCGCTCCATGTGCCTTCCAGGGTTTCGTAATAAACCACAGATGCCAGAAAATCAGAATCAATACGTTTCTGCAGCCATAGTAGACGATTTATTCAGTTTAGTACATGGATTTGTTGAATAATCGAATTTCAGACGTCTGCTATTTTTCACTAACTGCTAAGAAGGACGCATGCTGTGATCAAGGGACCACAGGATGTTCTGTCATATCAATCAGCAGAAAGAAGTTTAGTCAATTATACGTAAGATGTGGTCAACCATCATTAGTTCATCCATCAGAAAACACAATGCAATACTTTTTAGAATATTAACTTCTATCCTTGTGTACAGTACACGTTGTTGGATTCGTGATGGCTAAACTGTCTCTCCAGTAAAGAAAAGAACAACAACACAAGAAAAGGAGAGAGGTTAAAAGACAGAGTTCTGGATGTCAGATAAATCAACAGAAGAAAGCAGACAGGAACTAAGTACTAACGGGAACACGGTATGGACTCTGCTATTGTTTACAGAAAGAAAATGTGAACAGACTTGGACAAGTTCACAACAGTATTGAGTACAGTATTGATCTTTTTTTAAACAGTTTAGTTGTCTAGTACATTTGCAGAAGAAATTCCACATTCTCAAAGTCTTTGTTCTCGAAACTGGCCATGATCAGAAACCTTAAAGTGGTACTTTCTTTTACAAAATAGTACTGAAATTCCTCCTATACCTTGAACTCACCTCACTTGTTAATGAACCCTTCACAGCACAGGAATATTCCATGTTTAATTTACAAAGATGGGATGAATGGACCTTATATGTGAGTGACAGGTGGGTTCAGTGTGAGACATGTCCAATTTTGATGATTAGAAGATTTTCAGTTATGTAGGTAGGTACAAAAATATAAATCAAGCTGCATATGAGGAATCTCATTTTGAATTTACCACGGCTCCAGTCTTATTAATATGCCGTGCAGCAGCTCTGGCTTTGAATAAGTCTACAACACTCGAATGTGGTTCAACATCCCCATGCTCTTCTGGTATTGATCATCTATTTTCTCTCATGCTTTGCCAAGATCAGCATCAATATTGCACTCACTTTAATAAATTACTTAGGATAGTTAATCCAGCCCGTTTTAAAATGTTTCAAATGGTTAATGGAAGAAGCTTGATCGGTACATGGATCATGTGTGTGTGATGGAATATTTTAATACCTTTTTTAAAACCCTACATGTTATTTCTAACATCTAACGAGGAGGAGGTGAACACAGCTGAGTGTTGGCCTACACTGTGATACAAGACAGAGTTTGTTAATGTAAAATCCTGATAACCGCCTTGCTTGTTGTCAAGGCAGCAAACAAGCTACCAGTCACTCTACATCTGGACAGCTCCTACTGTGTTCCCACATAAAGCCACGGGCACTACTGAACATTGGCTCGCTCCAGCTAACAAAGAGCACAAAGCACTAACACAAACAGGTTGTCCAAGCTGCTAACGGTTGTCCAGGGATGGT
>NW_011352891.1:23286-26435 GCF_000735185.1 Notothenia coriiceps
GACAACCGTTAGCAGCTTGGACAACCTGTTGGTTTTGGTAGCAAGGATAGGAAAATATATCAGGATGTCGATAAGGCTTTGTTTCCACACTTTGCAGTTTAACTTGCTTCCCTTGGGGGTAAAATCACATATTAACGATTTATCAAGCTGGAAGCTGTGTCCATTTAAACCTTTGGCATGTTCTTGGAGAATTACCCATTTTCCTTATCTTATTTACACAGGACTAACGGTTGCAAAAATGACTTAACTTTCCAAATTGTCAAAAGAAAAAAGTAGATACAGCTCGATACGTGTGGGCAGATCTGTGTCACCTCTGCTTCTCCCCTATTCGTCTTTGCAAAGCTTCTAAAGCTCTATTCACTCTGAGCTTGAAAGTAATTATCAAGCCATGCCAGGGATTTTTTAGTGAATCGAGGTCTGGACCCCGTCGCTGGTGTTGTGTTGAAACCATTATAGCTTTGGCTTTATTTTTTAGTTCTATATCTTGTTGGATGTTTTCCTACGTCGCAGTTCTCCTGCAGAGCATGTCAGGTTTCCTCTCAAGGCTTTTTCTGCATTTCGCTGGAGTCATTTAATATAAACTTTGCATTTCTATGTAAATGATGTCTGCAGGAGTGCATAATCTGAAAGGAACCAAGTTATTGATGTGGAAAACAAGGGGCAAAGATTGAATGAATGAAGCGTCGGCTTGGATTCATGACACAGTATGGACCGTAAGCTCTCTCTCTCTCCCACTGAGTGGTTGATTGTTGTCCTTGTGAACATTTATTCTTCAGAATTGCTTTGTGTGCTCGTATAATATGTCCTCTTTCCAAATAACATGGTAGATCATTGTTTGACGTCGCTTAGAAGCTGCTCGACATCTTCCTGACATTCATTCTTATAATTATCTTCACATTACCTGTCTGTTCTTTTGTCAAATGGATTGTCTTTGTAGTATATATATGTATGTGTATTATGTTGGTGTATTGTGTCTTTTACTTCAGCAGGTAGAGGGTTGTACGCTGTACCAATTGTTAAACCCCCTGTGGCAATTGCGGTTTGTGATATTGAGCTATTAATAGGAAATTGACCCTACCAGTAAACATCAAGTGTTTCAATGTACTGAATGGATAGACTTGAAAACGGTAACTCCCCAAAAAACACCTTTTCGAACATGCATTCAATTGCACACCAGTTCATTTGACCAGTCATTGGCATTGAAGAGCTGTTAGGCGGATTTACTTGCCAACTCACTCCATTAGATATGAGATGGGGGAGTTGGAGGGTACACGCTTATTTATAATGGCAGCTGTTTGGGCTGAGGAATAGTCTTTGAGTCTGGAAAGCTCTCCTAAAAGAGAGGGCTTGGGTGATCTGAGAAGAATAACGTTCTGCATCATGGTAGCAGTTACCTTAATTGAAGCTCTCCCTATCTTTGTTCAAGAGAATAACTATGACCGACAAGATACAAACAACAACAATCACATTAAAACAAATGAATAACTAAGTTGTCTGATGACATGTGAAGCTAACTAGGCCATGCTGGTTCCAAAGTATACAGGTTTCTAGTTTTAGTTCAACATTTTTGTTGGTAGTTGACAAGCAAATGTTCTCCTAAATGTATTTCAATTTTTCCTACTGGGAATTCTGACTATTACCCTTACCTCATTGTTTAAACATGATGTTGTGTGTGTAGTATTCAAAATATATAATTACTTTAATTTGTATTATTGTATATTATAGAAGTGCAGAAAGCCAGACAGCAACACGGGAGGTGGAGCTTATCAAAATGGTCAGTTCCTTTGTGAGCTATTAAAACATCATATTGCTCAGTAACTTCCTGACCTAACCTTCCCTCGACCCAACAAGTAGAAATACCTCAGAGCCGCTACGCATCGGAGCCTAGCAGCTCTGATAAATGGACACATCCCTCAGGCCCTGCTGATAATGAGGAGTCAGAGCTTGTCCTGGGACTAGCACCCATCATGAAACCGCAGCAGTTTCATTTTAATTAAGATGGATGATGTCATGATGTTTGGAACATGAATTATGCATGGCTTTATTCATCTTTACCCTATCTTTAAAAGTTCCATTAGAAACTCAGGCTTTTGTTAGAGTGCTACAGTAAAACATCTGGAGAACTGTAGCTTTGTTTGATCTTTTTAACCGTCTATATCATCCAGTCATTCAACATGTAAAATATGCATCAGGACATGTTAAGATAAGATATGATAAGATAAGATATGATAAGATGGTACTTTATTGATCCCCATTTGGGAAATAGTTTTTGTTGCAGCAGCATAAAAGACAAGGCATTTTACAATAAAACAAAACTAGAAATAAACAAGAATAGAAAGAAAATAATAGAAAATATACATGTTGAAATAGAAAATATACATGTAGATATTATATATACACATTTATATATACATAAATATATGACATATGGAATATTAATCTGAATGAAGTCCAGCATGAATGTCACCAAGGTCTTTCATTTTATTATTGCAAGTGATTGTTATTTCCTGGCCCCTTTAGTATCGAGTCATATTGTGGGGAAATACACCCACCCAATTAGCAACTTCTCCTCCTGGTGAAATCCTTTCTGTTTTGGTTTTTCTTCGAGTACTTTATCCGCTTGTGCCTGTTCATTCCAGAAAACTGAGCTTGGTTTTGTGTAGTTTGGACAAGAAGTTCTTGAGATATTCAAAGAACTGGAGTGCCCATAGAGAAAATTTTTACTGTGGAATGTTAAAATTGTCCAGTCAGGATCAGCTGTTTAAAAAACTATTAAAATGGCCCTGTTGTGCTTTTGGGGGTTTTCCCTTTCCTTTAGTGTGTTATAGGTTTTTGTGCATGTAAAATGCAAAAATCCCAAAGTTCTCTCCAGAGGGAGTTTCTCTCCCACACACCTCCCCCTGTCTGAAACGCCTCCATTTGACTCCTTTTTTTACTTGTGCAATATAGTGACATCACTATGTAACACTGGCACTTTCATTGGCTTGAGCTTAAACACATTGTACGTGATAGGTTAAAGGTTGGGACATCTCTTAGTGTTTGACCAATCGAAACAGAGCCAGCCAGCAACCAATCAGAGCAGACTGGGCTCTGGTTTCAGACAGAGGGTGAAAAGAGGTGCTGCAGCACAGACATAAGAACAATAAAGA
>NW_011352891.1:26452-34685 GCF_000735185.1 Notothenia coriiceps
AGAGAGTGAGATAGCGGCGACATCCTCGACTCCTCGCGGACTATTCCCTGTAGGGGGTGAAAGTAGTTGTCGCCGTAGCATGTCCCGTTTACCTTTTACATTGGCCCCACTTTTCCCACAATAGAAATGATTAAATACTTTACAGCAATGTAGTTCTCGACTTTTATATGCAAAAACACATAATTATAAACATTCTTACGTCTAGTGGACAGGAGTTGTGGTCCTCCACAACGTCGTGTTTGAGTCGTGGGTATGAGTAGGTGCGGTTTAGACGAGCACAAGTGAAGCCAATTTCCTAAGAACGCAGGAGTGAACGCATAAAGGACGCTGATCAGGGAGGTGATCCTTCTACCTTCTCTGCTCCCTACCAAAATTCTGCATAGACCTGAGAAGGTAGACCTCGCAGTGCACTTCGCTGCAGGCCAAACACTACTGCGCGTCGTCGACTAGCAGCCTGTCGTCGTCCCGGACTTCAGCTTAAGGTAAGAATCGAATCTTGAGGATTTTGCTCACTTTACTGGGCCTCGGAGTCACCGTCGTACTATTCACGCAAGTTTAAGAGATCTACTATCCTTTCTCCAAAGTCTGGAAAGGAATATTGGAGGAAATCGTATCTGGTACTGGAGACTGGCTTCATCTCTCTTTTACGCGCGCGCTCTCTCGAACGTCGCGTCGAATGCAGGTGTGTCAGCGGCACAGTGCCTTATGTTTGCTAATACTGCCTCCTTCAATATCAGCACTTTCAATGCCACGAATAATTCGTAACATTTTGTATACACAATTGACGGTTCACTAAACAAAACTTGCAACGGGGGTTCACCGGTACCGGCGGGATTGTTGTTAGCTTCTGCTGCGCTAACGGATATAAGAAGCTGTTTCTATAATAATGTGGAGGGAGAGCTCTCTCCTGTCAGACTGAGAGGCTCAGTGAGGTAAAGGACTCTGAGGGTTTCGATAGTTCACTTTAGTCTCAAACGTATTGATCACAATTTATGTAAACAAATATTTCGAAGGCACACCTTTATAATTATTAGGATAAATAAAAACAGGTTTGAAATTATTCCAATGTATACTATAGGACAGTAAACCAAAAATATCGTTTAAAACTGGAGAGATTTAAAAATATGCATAAATAAATAAATGTTAACTGGTAAAATAAGATATGAATGAACAACAAAAATAAAATAAGTTACATTTATTTGTTATTGGCTATGGTAGGTGATTGGAAATGTTCACATACTTATTTGATTAATAAAATGCAAACCGATCTTTTTCACATGGGTGTTTAGAGTTGTACCCCCTAGATCAGTCTCTAGTAGTTGGGCGCTCAAAGTGCTCCAGATTGAAGCATTTTACTTACAAATGTTAAAGATCTTCCCGAGGGGGCACCCCCGGACCCCCCTAGAGGATGTGAAGTCTACCCCCCAATTAAAACATGTTCATGCAATACTAAATACATTTGAAGCCTTTTTATATAAGCTGTCCACCATATCAATATGTTTCTCTTTTTGTCGTGTATTGTTCTTTTGTAGAGGTTTTTCATTGCCAGCTAAAATCTCGCCTATAGGGCAGCACATTGGTCAGAGCCAGCCCTGGTGTCATCCCCTCAGCAACCCCCATTTGAAACATGTTCCCACGGCTATGCACTGGATCATTTGAAAAAACGTGCATTTGCGCACCAACATTGAGAGAGAGAGAGAGAGAGAGAAAAGAGAGATGAGAGAGAAAAAAGAGAGAAGAGAGAGATAGAGAAGAGAGGGAGAGATATTTGCGAGTTACATAAGAACTGGTAAGATAGCAGGGTTTCCCACACAGACTTTACTTGACAAGGGCGGGAAAACACACAAAGGGAGGAAGTAACAGGGCCTGAAATGAGACAAGAGGTAAGTACAAAATAAAACCGGAAATGGAAAACGAGACATGACATGAAACACGGGGACTTGACTAGAGATGAAATGACATAAATAGACAGACATGACATGACGTGAAATAACATGAAAAGACAGACATAACACATAAACATAACTAACACATTTGACGAGACACAACATTGAATACACCATGCTATCACAAAGAGTGGAACAACCTGAAACCACTTACCAACTTTCATTTTTAACACTAAGAACATTGGTTAAGACACAATGTTGTTTTTTGACTGTTCAGCTGTGTGTTGCCGATCGGGTCTGTTTCCCCAATTTTTGGACGGACTTTTCTCGGTCATTAATGGGTCTGGATCCCAGTTTTCAAACTATAAGCAGGTTCGGTTGCTGGTATTTTTGGGTTCGGGCACAATTTCTTTGTAGCTGTGAGCTCTCCGGTCAGGTGATCCAATGTGAATCTGTTAATCACATCATAAAAGGCTGGTGTACCCCTACCTTCCAATCAAAGCTGACCTATGATGATATTTATCTATTTTCTTTAGTCTACCATTTCCTTCTATTAGCACATTGTTCTGACTGTATCCCTGATCAAAACAGAACATCCAACACTGCAATTGACGTCTGTCTATGCTGAAAGAGTTTGTAAAAAAGGCTGACAACCAGCTAAAGCTGAAACGCTGTTGTCGCTTCCTCGTGCTGTGACTTGTGAGTCGGCTCGCTTTCTCTCGAAGATTAATGACC
This sequence comes from Notothenia coriiceps, assembly GCF_000735185.1. Lineage (NCBI taxonomy): Eukaryota > Metazoa > Chordata > Actinopteri > Perciformes > Nototheniidae > Notothenia > Notothenia coriiceps. Next base: position 29,074 of record NW_011352891.1, read on the forward strand.
TTCCTGTTTTCATCAACAGGAACTCCCTCCACAGACTTCTAAGTGCAGTTCAGTTTGACTTGAAGTGCACACAAAAAACTTGCATAATGTATTATTAGGGGCAAAACAGTGAAGGTATTAGGGAGAGAAAATGCACATATACATGTAAGAAGTCAACTACTTTCTCTACTTCAATGACTGTTACCTTTACTGTAAACCATCACTCCCAGTATCACAAATTCCCCCATCACTGCCTCTGCTCCCATTTAAGCTGCTCCGAATGTAGCTAACTTGTGACAAAAAGAAGAAAACTGTGGGAACTCAATTCTCCGTCATCAATGTGTTTTTGTTGAGTTTTCCTACTGGACAGAGGTATCTGTGTCCCATCTACCGCTGGACTATTGGTGAGTTGTCCTCCTGGAATGTGTCACGCTCACCAGTTTGCTACGGATGAGCTCAAACATGCACACACACACACACACACACACACACACACACACACACACACACACACACACACACACACACACACACACACAAAGTAAAAGGTTATAGTAAACCTTTTTTCACATAGCCTCGAGCCAAAAGCCATTAAAACATACAACAGAGCACTGTATTCTATGTCTAAGGTGGTTATTACCGTGTCCCGTCTTGGCTGGCTTGAGTTATTTGCAACATCATGTACTCAACCTCAAAAACTTGTTTTTGGTTTCTTTCAAATCAAATAACTTATCATTTAATATGATTTGGGCGCATTACCTCTTACTTGTATTTTACATTTTACACTCTGATTGGGTTGTCTGATAAACGACATGCCAGTAAAGTTGGCAAATAGAGAGAAAAAAATGATCCCGGAAGTTAAAAAAACAAGGAAAGAGTTACGTAAATGACAGAGACGGAGTCGAGAAAGAGAAGAGAACAACAACTTATTTCCTGTAAGTCACCTGACACTGGAGGCGTCACACAGCCATGAGTAAACACACCTCCCTTTCTCTCTCTGTCTCGGTCACCCATGTTCTTAGTCCAGGCACAAGCCCTCTTATTGATTCAATGTTTTGTTTGGAGCTCCCTTACTAGTTTCTATATATAGACCTATCTCCCTAAATTATTCTTTGCACTGAAGGAGGGCTCTTTGGTCGAGGAGATGTCATATTATTGTAAATCTAAATGATCCTGAAGTATAACGCAGGTATTATTATATAATTGCCATTTTGTTGATAAATCCAACACCAAAAGTCCAAGACCAAAATCAACAATGTTTAAGAAAGTCTTTGAATAATTTCGGACTTCATTGCCTCAAATTGCCTCCAACGAAGAACTACATTTATTTTAAAGTTACTTATTTAATAAATGTTATTCAAACAGTAGGACATAGCACATTTGTTGGGGACCATTTTTAGCTGTGGATTGATACATACATAGGGCTAGAACCTAGCCAAAATGTGTCTGGGTTTTCCCCACTCATTAAAATCTCAATGACCTTTAAGGATGCATTTTGACTGAAAGAAAATACAAAGCTGCTGATGTGCTGCCAAGTAGCCATCATGATTTATAGCAACCTGATGAGTTAATGACACTGCGTTCCAAATGGGGAAGCTGTAAAATGTTAAGGTTATCTAGGAGACCCTAAGCTGTTCAATAACAACTGAGCATGAACTTGGACACATTTGCACAACTTTACAAAGCATATTCAGTTGCATCCAATGGCCATATTCTTAAAGTAGGGTTAGGGTTGACTTGGAATCCTAACCCTAATAATTGTCAAATTGTGTTTAGATAACAAACATAGAAACAATTGCAAGGATAGTAGGAATGACTCAACGATGAAACTATCCTAGATAGGTCAGGTCTTACACAAGTCCACTATCGCGTGATAATGACACAATCAATATTGTTGTTACATGCTTAAAAGAACAGCCTAAAACTAATTTGGTCATCTTGCCTTACATGTACTAACACAATTGATAATGAAACATAATGTGTGTATGGTTTCATGCAACCCTGCCCAGTTAGTACAATTTGTTTTGGCTCTGAGTTTTGAAAAGGAAGGTCCTCCATAGTTCCAGGACTACCCTGTGATCTGTTGTGGTTTTAAAGAAAACCAAGCCAAAAGAAGAGAAGCCAATGTGAAGTTGACTTAAACTTGCATTCTATCCAACAGCCAGTAGGTGTCGCTCAACTCGTGTAAAAAAAAAACGATCCAATTCTATAGAAGTCTAGGCGAATTTGACCCTTTACCTCCCACTTACACTTATACAGCATGACGTAGGCTACATTTCTAAAAATGATGGAACCATTTAGAGTAAAAAATACGGTAAAACAGACTATGGTTCAGGGCAGGGTAACATTGTCATTCAGTATACTATGGCATTGTTGGGTGTTGGAGTTTTCAGTGTCTGAGTCTTAGACCATTCACATTTGAGTCTGTTTTTACAGTTTATGAAAGTTAGCATTTTGGCCACACACAAATGTCTAGTCCACAAACCCTTTGGTGACGTAAAAATATAATAAACACCTTTTGAGTGTACCATGATTTAGAATGCTCAATAACTCATTAAATATTACATAACAATTCGGCAGAGCAGCTGTTGAGTGTCACATTAGGATAAATGCTTATGTCACCAGCATCAGAAGAAACGATGTGTTACGTATTGTAACCCTAGTTATATAAGCACAGGCTCCACCCTCTACTGGACTCTATAGGTACTACCCCTTGACCTTACTATGCAAGCGTTCACCTACTGAGATATCTTTAAACGTAGCCGGCCCTCGGGGCGGGCCTACCTGAGTGCGCGCGCAAGCCCACCCTATATAAGGTGGCCTCGCCCCCCGACTGTCATCCTACACCCTCTTCAGCGAGCAGCATAGGACAGACAGGGCCCCTAGTAGAGGGCTCCGTCTGTGCTTATATAACTAGGGTTACAATACGTAACCCTGTTATCATCTCCGTTATAGCTCGCCCTCTACTGGACTCTATGGTGTAACAGTCGTGGAGGCCCATACCATACCAACCATACACTGCCCTGAACGGCTTTTTGCTTAGCGGCCATGCGCCCGCAACCTCAATCTCCCTTCAGCCATGACCGTGTGGAGGAGTTAGGGCCCAGTATAATATTGGCTGATAGAGCACACTTCAGACACGCTCACCTCGTAAGAATGTTGCATGGAAAAATAATCTTCCGCCCTGTATGGGCTCATTGCGCACCATGTTTTCCGGGTCCTAAGAGCATGGGACAACCATAAGGTGCATTTGTCCAGGATCTATTGACCACGCCACCTCTCCTCACTGACACTCCACCCCAGACAAAACCCCCCTCAACCAGTCCCTGTGTTGCCCCAGCAAGCACAGGCGATTGAAGAGCAGACATGTCCAGGAGATAAAACCTTATGAAGGGTTCTCGCTGGAGTGGACCAAGACGCCGCAGGTGCATATGTCCTCCACACTCACGCGCTAAATAAGGCTGTTGACACAGCGCTTGCCGTGTAAGAGTGCGCATGGACCCCCGTGGGAAGGCTCTCCCCGCTGACCGTAAGCCATGTGCTACTCGCACTCAACAGAGGCCATCCTGCCAGGCGTTTCTTGGACAGAGGCTTTACCGGCGCACACCCCCTGAAGCACACGAACAGCTGTCAGCGGCGCCTAATGAAAGAGCCGTGCGCTCAACATATATCATGCCAATGCACTTCAGGCAGAGGAGTAAAACAGTTTAGCCTCCCTGTTCCCCAATATGGGGTGGAAGACTAAAGCCGCCCAGCTGTTATGCCCTTTGACACTGAACGAACTCCTTAGTCAGCTGGTTCAAACTTTTTCAGATCGGCCCCTTGGTAATTAGAAATATTTTCGGGACGCGCGCAACCCGGTTCCCATCTACATTGGTAGGATGTAATTGTATCATTGTTGTAAAAACATTAAAATTTCTCTGCTAATAATAAGAAGATACAGAAGATCAACTACAATTATTATATTTTATTATGGTTACACAGAACAACAGTGCTTGTAAAGATACTGTGAATTAATTTGGCCTAAGTTAAAACTGGGTTGGCCCTGCTTCCCTGAGTAGTAGATTGTTTGGCCACCCTCCTGGAGTCGGCTGGAAGCGCCGGCGGCGTCCAAAGTGCGCATAAATTCTACATAAATGTTCATAGACAACTATGATTCAGACATCCGCGGAATTGCTGAAAGTGTAGCTTTCCCAGCGGTATCTCCCTGTGAGACTGTAACCAGGGCACATCAGACAATATGGCGCTCAAAGCAGCTTGACTTATACAGCTGGTTGGACATGGTGGATTCGTGTGTGCGTCAAGGAAATTTACGGCCAGGAAACAGCCATGATGAATTCTGAAATGAAAACCAGATGGACATCATCGAGAAATCGAACTAAGGGACCGCATAACCACCACGAGTAAAAAAAAAACCCATAAAATCACGGTGTCTCCCATCAGTTTACGTGTGTGAGGAGAAAGAGAGAGACAGAAAATGGCCTTAAAACTTTAGCAGTACGGCGACTTCGGCTAGAGATATTTTTTGCGCGTAGCAGACAAAAGTGAGATAGGAGCGCTCAGAAAGCCTGAAGTTCTCGAAGCTTTTCTGAAGAAAAGCAAGAATACAAAGAGCAGACAACAAAGATTCCATTTGGCACCATGGTAAGCTGTAAATACAGTAAATAGTGTCCACTCGCAGTGTGTGGGGAAATACGCGAAGTAACTCTCCAATTGGCAAACCGTTTTACACTGTGTTAAACGTTATTATTCGGTGTGTAACAGTGAGATTATGTTTAGATATATTAAATGAATCATTTATTCGCCCAAACAACCCGGAGCACATTTACAGTGGGCTATAGACATTGTTTTTGCCATCGATTATTGTATCATAGCGTGTTCTCATAGGCTGTCATCAGATTTATTTAATGCTGTGGCGCAGTGAGTTATTTACCATCCTGTAGGCACGATGAGAGAGGAGAGAGAGAGACGAGAAAGGAGACGAGCAGGAGAGATGAGAGAAGAGAGAAGAGAGAGAGAGAGAGAGAGAAGAGAGAGAGAGAGGAGAGACGAGAAGAGAGAGAGAGAAGAGGAGAGCGCAGAGACCTCCAAATCTTTTCTTTTTTAATGTGTGCATTGTTATTCTGTGCTTGAGCAGCATTTTACTTTGAAGATTGTTATTTTCTGACTTTATTACAACTGCAGATAATTAATCTGTCCTACCAGTTTTTTATTTGTTTTAGCAGAGAGGGCTTTTCGCAGCTGCCTGGGCCCCTAGTGGTGCCCACAGGCGGCGTTTATCCAGGAGGCCCAGAACATCCATCTGTGCCGGCCCCCAGGTCAAAGATCTAAGCCGATGGCTCCAAGGGCATTCACCCAGAGCCATCACACCCCAGACCAGGCAGACGCAGGCATCCACCTAAACAGGCGTTGCCTCCATCTGGCGGCTGCGGCCACAAGAGTCAAGATGAAACGTCAGCACAAAGGTCCACCACAGCCATCACCTTAAACGCAGCCAGGCAAGGAGGTCTCTCGTGAGGTCTCGTATAGCACTTGTACACCCGCTCACCTAACACAGGCAGGGCATGCACCAATCACCCCCCATCCTTCACAGGCAGCCAGACCCCACCTGTTTTGGAAGACAGCACAAAGAC
>NW_011352891.1:34730-46967 GCF_000735185.1 Notothenia coriiceps
GACTGCTCGCCTCTATCGATCTTCTGCCAGTCAATCCAGAAACAGCGGACACAAAATATGGCATCAAAAAGGGGCTCACATCGTAGCGGGGAATCATGCAGGGACTGGTTGTTGATGTAACAACATCACACATACCGAATCCACATAATACGAAGTGACAAGTCGTTATCAATATCCACTGGATGCCGTTACCTGTTACTGCGGCTTGCAATTAACTTGTTTTTTTTTTTTTCATTCATCGAGACATGTCTCCAACAGGAGAGGCAAGCTCACCATGGTTGACCACAACCATGACTCTGACACACATCAGCATGATCTTCATCCCCATCGCCACCCTCCTCCACCGCACCTGCACTCCATCTTTCTATCTAACACCTCAAAACATATATTCCACAGAACAACAGATCAAATTCCAACAGAAACGCAAGTCACAAGGCTGCACGCCCTGGCACCACCCGAGCACTTCTAATTAGATCCTTTCCGAGAGGTTGTGCATTTACCTTACTTGATTTCATCAACCGACCCCCTGCAATCTGTGGGGAAAGTGAATCGCCTTGAACAAACATTAGAAATTTTTTCGAATATATTTTTCACTAACTGAAAACAATTAAACAGCTTAAGGAGGCATCGAGTGCTGTGCTGACATTGTTCTGGAAATAGAATCTGAAAAGGTTATTCGAATATCGACAGGCGCTGCCTAGTGAATGGGCTTTCCTTGTTCTAGCGGTTCAGCAAATCAGACGTTAGAGCACCGCAGACAAGGGTTTTGGCGGATACTAGTTTAATAATTGGTTAACTTTTTTCTGAGATGGACCTCATTTGTTCATCTTTAAAGTGTATTCAATAACAATTACATTACATGCCATTTAGCAGACGCTTTTCCAAAGCGATTTACAATAAAGTGCGTTCCGACCCAACAAGATACAAACTTGAGAAAACAGAATCATATCAGTAATCAGGTTTCAAGAGCTAAAACATTTCAGTGCTACTCAACTGGCCTTTAGATAAGCCAGTCCTTTATAAGTGCTTTGCGTCTACGTAACCTTATACCCGCGCGATCGAAGTGGAGTCGACAATGGTCACACTGGCTTTAAACAGATTTCTCTAACCAGGCATATGTCCAGAATCGTCACTCCATGACCGGCTCTATCAAAATTAGTCACTTCAACCCAGAACACAAAATTTTTTGAGTTACCAACACTGTTGGAAATACTAAGCTTTCTGATAATGTCCTTATTGTCTTTACGTTCTCCAATATTTAGCAAAATAATGTTCCTCAAGACACCGATTCTTAGAAAATAGTGGCTTATTTTCAGGCCATCCGTAAAGTGGTACTTCATTAAAATAGTAAAAAAAATAATTGTAATTTGTGAAGTGTATGGTGGTTCATCTAGAGCAACGTAGTGGCTAGTGCCACAACCAAAATGCCAATTGTAATAAAGTGCTGAATGGTCTGAGTAGGAATACAATGACAACACCAATATCGAATATGCAGACGTTATATTAAAGCCAATTAAATAAAAGGAGGTGTTTCAAGCTTAAGGACCACCAATAAATTCGGCTATACAATAACTTAGTTTAGTCTATTAAAATACTAACTACACACAACATAACGTAGGTTTAACAAAAACACAGACAGCACACGGAGATGCATCCATTGTAACAAGATTAGAGCTAAAGCATTTTTTGATATAGATTCTTAACATAAGGAAAAGTCGTCCGTAAGAGTTAGAATGAGAAGTATAAGAATTAATAGTGGAGAATATAAAATGAACAGAAAAACAGCGGTATTTTTGTGAAACACTAGTAACAGCACACTGCCTGTTGTAACACCTCTGCTCTCTTTAGTTGTCCTGCTTGCTGCCCTTCCATCGTCTCTTAACACGCATCAATGCTACATTTATACATCTGAATTTGGAAAAAATATTTTACTATCCAAAAGCCATGGCTTTGTTTTTATTTTACGTACAGATCCTGCTGTGCTTGCTATTGGCTTGTAATTCATCTATTCCAAGGATCGAGGATGGAGTGTCCTGAGAAAGCCCCGTCTTTCAAGCTTTTAAAATGTAGTTTATCATCAAGCTAGCTAGCGCTCCAATGCTATCGGTTTGCTGGGTGCCTTAATATTCAACTCACGTCTAACAACAAATGAGATCAACGGAGGCTCTATTTCCAGACCCATTTACAGTGGTACACTTTATTAGATAGTAAAAAAACCAAACATGTATTTGTGGAAGCGTGTTCACTTTCATTAGAGGACTTTGTGGTAGTTGCCGCAACAGATGCAATTGTTGGTAATAGAAGTGTTTCGAAAAGTTTGAGTTGTGGAAGGCAAGGCAAGGCAAGGCAAGGCAGAGGTTTCTATTTATATAGGCAACGCACCTTCAACAAAGGCAATTCAACAGTGCTTTACAAACAAATGAAAGACATTAAGAAAATCTCGCGCATTTTAAATGCAGTCCATTAAAAGAAAAGATATAAAATAAACATTAAAAGAAAAAATACATGGATAAAAGTTACAGGCAGTTAGATGTGAATAGTTCAATAAAACGCAGCGGCCAAAAAGAAAGTCCTTTAGTCTGGATTTTAAAGTTAGTTAAGATTAGCAGCGGACCTGCAGACGTTTCCTGGCGAAGTTTGTTCCAGATATTGGAGCATAATAACTAAACCTCCGCTTTCCACTGTTTAGTTCGTGACTGGGGACAGAAAGCTGACCAGTCCCTGAAGACCTGGGAGATCTGGATGGTTCATAATATATAGCAGTAGGTCACGAAATGTATTTTGGGCCAAAACCCTCCAGCTTGCTTTATAAACCAGCAGCAGTATTTTGAAACTATTCTTTGACACACAGGAAGCCAGTGTACAACGGACTTCAGAACAGGAGTGATGTGATCCACTTTCCCTTCGTGTTAATGAGGACTCGAGCAGCAGCGGGGTTCTGAATTAGCTGCAGCTTTCTAATAGAATTTTTTGGGTGAACTGCAAAGCACCATTCAACAGTAGTCCAGTCTACTGAAGATAAAAGCATGGAAAGTTTGTTCAAATCCTGCTGTGAACATTAGTCTTTTACTCCAGATATCCTTTCTTTAGGTGATAGTAAGCTGATTTAGTAACTGTTTTCAATGTGACTGTTGAAACTCAGGTCAGATCCATGACTACACCTAGATTTCTGGTTTTATCTTGTTGTTTTGAACACTTGCAGACTGAGCTCGCGCTAGCTTTATACATTCTCCCTTGGCTCCAAACGCACATTTACCTCAGTTCTTGGTCTTTGTTTCAATGGAGAAAGTCTTGACACATCCAGTCATTGATTTGTTCAATGCACTTACTCAGTGTTTGAATTGGAGCACTAGTCTCCTGACTGAAATTGTTAACGTACATTTGTGGTGTCTTCTGCAATAGCTATGGTAACCTAATTTTGTTGTTCTTGATTATCTGGCAGTGGTAGCAATGTGATGTTAAAAGAGAAGAGGCCCCAAGAATGGAGCCATTGAGGTACCCCCACATGTCATATTTGTCAACTCAGGATGTGTATTTACCTATTGAAACAGTTTTCATAAAACTGCAATTCAATTTCTTAAAAAAGTAGAGCAGGCCATCTTCTAGGCTCTGTAGCCGCGAAGACCCGCCATCTTTGTTTTTAACATGAGTGGTGTGCGGACGATTTCCCTCCGATTCTATTGGCTCTAACGACAGAAAGAGAATGTCACAGTCCAAAATCGAAGAAGGGGGGCCCAGAGACTTGGCGAATCCACCCAAAATGGCCCCAGAAGAGGGTTATCTTTTGCTATAATCTGCTAAAAGTCAAATGATCACTTCGTTTTACATCCAATCTGATACCGGGTACTTATCTTATAGTTGTACTTTGATTCCGAAAGCTTTTAGTCTACTAACCGACATTCATTCCAAGGTTATCTCTTCAATAGAACGTACAGACATATTTTTTGGGTGGACCTATAATTTAACAGTCTTCACAATGTTCAATCTGAATTTAACATCTATATTGATTCTGACTTCTACATCACAACTCCTAGGTTTATCATTACTTTAAAAGAAACAAGATATTAATATTACACCATAATTATATAGAAAGAGAGGAAGATAATAGGTCATTTGTTCTGGGAGATACATATTCTCGAGCCTGAAAAACCATGAAAACAGAGAACCTATGGAGAGACTTAAGGATATCAAAACCAAATATTAGAATGTTATACCAGAAAGTCCACCCAGTATATTATACCAGATCAAAGAATCAAACGTGAATAAGTTGTGCAACATTGTCAAACGACAGCACTAGAAGAATCAAAAAATAACTACCCAATAACAGAAAGTTCTGCCCCTGTGTTTAAGAAAAAGAAATAGAAAGAATGTCAATGAGAAACAATTTACAAAGAAGCAGAATACAATCAGTATAAGCTATTAATATAAATAGACGAGCTAAAAGACAGGAACTCATCGAAACAGTTTATTTAAATGCAGAAATTACTCAACTGTTGAAAAACAACTTTTTTTCAATGATTTTACCTTAGAAAAGGGCGAAATTAATGAAATGGGCCAAGATATAAAATAGAGAAATTCAATTACTAAGAAGCAATAAACTAGATTATATTGGAGCTCAGTAGAAACTAAATGAAAAATATGGAAGAGGATAGCGACCCAAAGAGACGAAAAGATCAAAAAAAAAAATGAAAAAAACTAAGTGCACCATCAAAGAAGTAAATAATACTAAAACAGACGTCGCGCTCTTTACTATTTCGCATTGGTATCGCACTATGCATAAACATGTAAAAAGTACAAGAAGTACACAAAGTAAAAGACATATCTCTTGACGAAGAGGGCTGGCACTCCATATCACTCCATATTGTGAACAAAAGATCTGTATAAAATCAGGTGTGTTTATTATTTTGCCAAAGTTCAACCCAAAAGGTAGACGAGATGAGAATGTCATAAACTCAAACTGACAAACACTGAAATGGAAAAAAAGACTTACATAATGTCACAACTTTCAGCAGTCATCACTTTATATCAACCAATGTGAGGTAATCATCTGAGAGGGATTCACAATTTGAGCTCTCCTCATTTCTGAGGATACACTTCTCCTGCCTCTATCAGACAGAACAAACTATTTTATTGTGTGCTCTCATTATAGGGGAAAATCATTGGGCGCTTCCTCTCAAAGCACATCATTCTTTGTTTAAAATAAAAGTACTTTTATTTTGTAGCTTTTGTGTGTTTGCATGAAACGCACTTTTCAGCATCGTGACAGCAAATCATTTCTCATCATCCCTATAATAATAGAAGACTTGGGATCAATCATCCTTCATCTTACTAATGACTCAATCTCTGAGATAGACGCCAACCTTAAAAACCTTGGCCAATAATATCCGTTTGAAAATGTAGGTCAAGCCAATAAAGCCCCTTTGTAATTGCCATTGTAATTGAGCTATAGACATATAACGACTCAATCATCACTATCCGCTTCCACTCCCAATGTCGCTTGTAAATCCTTCTTACAACATAAATCACTTTGCCCATCAAAGACACTCCTGTGACAAACTGCACAGTGTCCCACAAATAAAGGCTTCACTTTCCACCGGAGTGTTGAATGCAGATATAGTAGTAATAACAGCCTTCCTAATTTATCTTATAGCGTCTTTTTTTTAAATGCATATAAAAAAATATGGCAATTGCAAACAACAGCAAATCCCCTGTCCCACCGACTTACACAAACGGAACCCAAATGCAGACACAGAGAACAGTCTTGAATGGAGCAAAAATGTATTTTTAAATTTCAAGCAAACAGAAAATCCCTCTTAACAGAGTAGGTCTGGATTAAACAAAAAGCGCTCACAAAGGAGGACAAAAACAAGCGTAACAAAAGGAGAATTTAAGATTAATTTAAGTCTGCAAAAAATACACAAAAAACAAAACCTGACTAGACTCACCTCACTCGAACCTGCGATCCTCTCTTAGGATCAGCCTGGCACGACCATCCATGGAAACAAACAAGGAGCGAACTGACACAGGACACGGGGGAGACAGGACTATTTAACATGAGGTGAGTGGGAACAGGTGGGACAACATCAGGGGTGGGGGCAGACGCTGACAATGGCGGGAAAACAACACAAAGGGAGGAAGTAACAGGGCCTGAATGGAAGAGACAAGAGGTAAGTACAAAATAACGACAGGAAATGAAAACGAGACATGACATGAAACACAGGGACTTGACTAGAGATGAAATTACATAAATAGACAGACATGACATGACGTGAAATAACATGAAAAGACAGACATAACACATAAACACAACTAACCAATTTGACAAGACACAACACATCCTCAGGGATTACACCGCAGCCTCCTAGCAGATGTGGCATCTAGGATTACAATTAGTAATATCATCCATCATGTGAAAGCCTGTTATGTTAATGAAGAGCCTCTGGTTTTCCTAATGTGTCACACTAGGGGCATTGTTGTTAATCAAAATGAAATAAGCTGTTTGCATTGTGCAGGACTTAAGCGTAATAACAGGATGAAGGTTTGTGTCCCTATAACTTTATAATTCTTCTCCTGATAGTTTTCCTCCTCTGGTCAATATCCTCTTCCATATTTTTCATTTAGTTATTCTAGTTACTTGGCCTTCCATTCCCCTCATGCGCACAATAGAAGTCATGTCTCTGCTTTCCGTTTTACCTAAAAGCTGTAATGGTGGGCTTTAATAAGCTTTCTCCTTTCCCCTCTTCATATTTAATGTGCTCACCATTACTGAGCAGGAAAACGATGGAGCAAATTATGGACATAAGGTCTGTTTTATAACAACCCTGTATCCTGAATAATTTTCTGTTGAAAATGAGTTGTATAAAAGGTTCAAGTTAGGGTATGTAATATATTCAAACCCTTTCAATGTGTCTTCAGACTAATTAAAGATATAAAAGGCTCTAACACGAAGATAACATTTATTCGGCTATTGCGGGCCTTTAATACATGGAAGCCCGTCCACTCGTTAAATTAGGTCCACTTTAAATGATTGGACATCCTTTCTGTCAACTGCCTTCCTACACACACTTATGCACTCATCGATCTATTTACAGTTCAATACATTTGGTAATCAATAACGATTATTTTCCCCATAGCTCCGAGGTGGATTTGTCATGGATGTAAAAAAGTTAACATGGATACAGCGTTGGAGCCGGGGTCAGTTCATTTCTATAAAAGTTGCTCAAATGGCCTGACCCGAGAACAAAAAATAACCAGATCTTTGTAATATATTCCGGAGATCTCCTGCAACCAAGGGGCCCATAGAGTATGCACACTTGCGTCTTCCTTAATGCCCGCCTCCAATGCTCCGTTACGGCCAGTCTGAGTTTGACCAGTGCCAGCAGGGGCGGTGTTGTTAGCATCTGGTTAGCTAGCTGCACTAACGGACATAAGGAGCTGTTTGTTCCACAACAAGCTGGAGGAGAGTCCTCTCCTCTCAGACTGAGAGACTCAGGTAATTAAAAGGACTCTCTGAGGGTTTAGATAGTTAACTTTAGTCTAAGTTATCTCAGTGGGTCTCAAACGGTTTGGTCACAAATTATTCAAAAGATTATTTAAGCGGCACACCTTCATATGATCATTATCGTTATAAAAAAAACAAGAGAATAAAGGAAAAACAGGTATGAAATACTATAGGGCAGTAAAACAAGAATACAGTTTGAAAGGGGGAGTGATTTGTAAAATATCCATAAAGAAAATGAACATCTGATTACAGTTGTGTTTCATATGGATGTTGAGAGATGTATCCATAGATCTCTTAATGTTGCTCTCAAAGTGCACCAGATTGATGCTTTTAACTTCAATATTTAAAAAAAATCTTAGCAACCCCCCGAACCGCCCTAGAGGAGGTGAGGTCCGCTCCCCACTTGTAAAAAATAGCACTTTACCCCTGCCTATATGCCGTAAGCTAATTATCGAGCCTTCATTGTAACAGTCGCTGGTGTACTGTGTGATTACAACGGAAGGTGTTCTAGTAGTGCATCTGCCACGGTTAGACTACAATTTTCCATGGGAGGAATACTAAAAGCGCACATCAATACTTTGCCCTGTGCGTTGTTATCATGTTGTTTCATTACAACAATACATTAGTACAATATAAATAGCAAAAACAGTAAATATAAATACAGTATGACTAAGATAGAAACAGATAGAAAAAAACAAGAGTGAAAATAAATGTTTGTCACTTTTTAAAATGGTTGCTCGTGGACATCCTAACCCAAGTCGACTCATATCAATAGACATGAATCCCAATTAGTGTGAGTGTATAAATATTTGACTAGATTTAAAAAAAATGTTGTCACTCAAAATGTTTCAATTTGTAGGAACTGTGGAGCGCTGTTTTCTCCTTTCCTTTCTTAAAGGGATTCTATTGTGCTTTTGGGGGTTCCCCTTTCCTGGAGAGTGTGTTATAGGTTTATGTGCATGTAAATGGTCTGCAAAGGCTAAAATCCCAAAGTTCCTTCCAGAGGGAGTTTCTCTCCCACACACTCCCGCCTGCCTGAACCACCTTCATTGAACTCCTTTGTTGACTTCCATATTATATCACGCAGAACACGCGCAGTTCGTAGGGGCACATATTAGACTGGGCTCTGGTTTCAGGGTGAACAAAAGTATGAGAAAAATAAAGACCTTTTTTAACATTAAAGTATATGTAAACATGTCACAGTAGAAGCATAAAATACAAATATGAAACCTGACAATGAGCAAAATATGTCCTCTTTAAAAGATTATTGATTGTGCTAAACTACAAAATAAAGGAAGCATTAAAGCTCCTTGCTTTATTTAGAGAATTAGAACAGCTCCTTTCTTGGCTGCCACTCCTTTGCGTACTTTTCCTAACTCAGGAACCCTCCTCAGCAAAAAAGACTATTTGAATGCAACCCTGGATATCATTTCCATGGATATGAATGGAAAACAGAGGTTTACACGAAGTGGAGTTTTAGCAACTAATAAATGGAAACATTTTCAGGTGGTAACTAGACTCCCATTGGTCAATAACGTGACTCCAGCACCTGCTCTGAATAATTATTCTCACACAACTGCTCTGTGGGCCTTTGCTGTGTGAATCCACAAGGATGCTTGATTACAAAAGGACTGCTAATCGGTCGCTTGTAATCTATTTATGTGGAAAATAATACACACTTGCTCTATGTATACACGTCAAGTAATTAACCAATACAGCTCTTCACGCCTACTAATGTTGTAAATTTGTCTATTTTGGTCTTTCTAAAGAAAATTAAAAGTGAAATCTCATGATCAAATATGGGATATGCTTCACTCCCTGTGATGAGAAAAAGATGCATAACAATGCTATGGTATATGAAATAATGTTCATAATTAAAGCACTAGAGCGTTCTCTCATCTACCAGGCATTCAAAGGGAAGAGAGCCCTTCAAGTCAGAATGGTGGCGAGTGGGTGTGAGAACTTGATATAATTATGATTAGTGGGCAATCACATACCCTGACTGTGTGTTTATGTGCTTAGTTCTGTGTGTCACCACCAACTTGTCCAAAGCTTGTTCTTTATCTGTGTGACACTTAAAAACAGGTCAATATCTCAACAAACCCAGTTGTAGTTTTTTCTGCTGTTATTTACGTCAAGTCAATTGTGCACATTTTTTCAGGTTTTTTTTGTGGTCTGGAACAATCTGCTGTCCAATTGTTCAGAGAGCTCTCTAATCCAGCCTTAGATGTGAGTCGTGCATCGTTGCCTAATAGGATAGTAGTATTAACCCTGATGACAATACCGCCAGCTGTCGCAGAGCCCCCTGTTGGTCACCAGGAGCACTGTGTTTGGGGGAGTTAGAGAGCCAGAGGGGGAGGTGACTGACGGAGAGATACAGACACAGATAGCCAGAGACAGAGAGAGTGTGAGGCTCTTGTGTAATATTCAGGGAAGCAATTGGGAGGAGGAACGCAGAAACTCCTGAAGTGCTTTGTTTTTTTACCACTACCTCTTTGAATCTTCACGCCACGCGGTTAAGAAAACAGTTTTTATTTTATTTTTCACCTTTTCTTTCTAATTTCTTGCTCTCTCAATCCCACCTTCACCTTCACCAGCCTGCGTCCATCTGTCTCTCGACTCACTATTTTCTATTTCCTCTAGAGTGGTGGCGGCTGTTGGCTCTGCGCTGGTTCTATATGGCTGAATAAGCGGTTAAAAGAGGGGTGGGGGGGAGGGCTTGCTCCGGTTGTTGTCTGTGTGAGGGGTGGAGAAGTTGCAGACCGGACCAGGACAAGCAAGAGGAGGAGTTGGTGGAGGAGGATGGCGGTGGCTCTGGGTGAAGTGTGGGGGCGGGTGAAGAATGTCTGCAAACAGAACGGACTGCTCATCCTGTCCGTGCTGGCCGTGGTCATTGGCTGCCTGCTGGGCTTCTTCCTCAGAGGCAAGCGGCTCTCCGAGCAGGTCAGTTGGTTAAAAACACCTGGTGGTGATTGTGAAACCTGGTCTTCCCCCCCACCCACTACCAACCTGCTCCCCGGCCCAACCACCCTACCTTCCCTCTCAAGTGTCCGTGTGTGACCCCCCGACTCCTTAAATGATTCAGACGCTACAACTCCTAATGCAAGAGATTACCCAATTCCCTGCATTCACCTCGACTCCCTGTGCTAAACACCCAGCATTTCCAGTCACTCACAAACATGTCTCTTTGTAATGGCACTGAATACACTCCCAATCGATCCTCGAAAAACATCCTATAACTAGACCTTAACCTTTACCTTAACCCCAGACCGGATTCTAATTTGACCTCAAAACCCAGCCGGAAAATTAGCTCAGAATTGACTGTTGTCCTACGATGGCAGATAATGAAGTCTCCATATCAATCATTCAACCATCCCCAATACCAGTTATGGCACATAGAAGCCCGTCTAATTAAACCATACCATGGATCCACAGTTGCCCGGATAAACAATAAAGTGCAAGGCAGGACGACATAACTACTAGATTGCAAATTTAATTGACTTTGTGGATGATGGCTATTCAATTTCATCAAAGAAACTGCCAGGGTTCTTTCACACTGAAATTGCAAACTAAAGAAATATGCCTTTTTTTTTATGAGATATGAAGAAAAAACACCACATCAAAATAGTTTGTTTTCTCCTAGAATGGCACTTAATTGGATCATCCTAAAGCCAATTCGTCTCCTGCGACAGGCAAATTATAATGGAAAATTAAACCCCCAAGAGCAAGTTTTTTTTCTGCTTTTCAAAAATGTAAAACAGTATCTCATCAGTCATGCCTATAGCCACGCAAGCTGGACTCTGTGGAAAGGGATTGCCGGTGAGGAGATTACTTGTCAATCACTCACAGAGACAAGTCAACAGCATAGCATACGTGTTCACTTATATAATTCACACATGGCTGGATGGGAAGTGGAATTAAAATGGGTTGAATTCAGAGAACACTAAGAGGCTAAAGATGAAGAGAGAAATTACATTTCTGCATGTAACTGGCTGATTTTAACCTGTTAGAGGTTGTGAGTGCATGTGGTAATTTGTATGAATGATGTTAGATGTGTCGAGGTATTGCAATCAATGTTTGATCATGCTGGTGATGTCCAATTAATTTTATTTAAATTGTATTTATGTGACACACTGGACAACCCAGTCTCACGGCATTTCGTTTTAGTCACGAAATGAATTGAATCTATTGATTCGTGTTCACCAACATAATTTAGTGCCTGCACCACGTCTTTTTGTCCGATTGGGTCTTTGAATACCAGAAGCTGTGTGGTTCATAAAAACATTTTCTTACTCAATATCTTACCCTATAAGTCTAACCCTATCCCTTTTATTTTAAATTGTATAATGTGGGAGTCTTTTTGCCGTCCGCGAGGAAAAATAATGGGGCTCAGAGCCTCAGAATACTGAAATCATCTGCTATTTTTTGTCATCTTTTTTTCCTTTAATTTGTTAATTATTTGCCGCAGCCAAAGAAACAATACCTACCAATAGAAATACATTGCTTCTAAAATCGTTCTGTGGTCAGAATACTGAAATCTGTATTTCTTTTATCTGTTTTTCCTTTAATTGTTATCATTTACATTCCTTTTTAAAAATCGTTCCGTGTGACACAAAAAATTGCGAAATCGTGTTGGTGACACGAATCAATAGATTCATTTCGTGACTATATACACGAAATGCCCGTGGAGACTTTGTTGCACATCAGATTAAGTTAAGACTTCCTGGTCATTTTGA
>NW_011352891.1:47012-53891 GCF_000735185.1 Notothenia coriiceps
CAGGAACTCCACCCTTACGGAGCAACGGTTTATCACCAAAATCGGTAGTGCTCGCCGCCATTGTGCGTCGTTAACCAAGTTGTGTAACCTCGTTTGTCAACCGTCGGTGAAGTCTGCCTCCTTACGTGTCCCAAAGCGAGCAGAAAAGATGCATCGGAGACATGCGGGGAGTATGGTGTCCGACTCATGCCCAAAGCGTACAGGTTGGTGCCTTCCATTTGTGTTAATGTGGTTTGTCGGACCAAATTTACTAATTCTTCCATGTCTCAATGAGAAATAAAACAATTTCAAGTACGTAACACAAATGGTCAAGACAGTACGTCTAATAAAATATGCTAAAGAATTTTGTAACAAACAAGAACTAGGAAACTACACTTTATAAAAATAAATTAATTACTTTTCGTTAAAATTAAACAAGTGTTAAACAATCAATTAATTATTTATACTTCATTAAAATTTAGTTCATAAAGTAGAAATAAACGGAAAGTAACATTCAACGGTGTACGGATTTTGTTGGAGTTTCGATTTAGATTATTCCAACTTACCGATTTATTCTCGTAAAATTTTAACACGTTCCCGTATATCGGGGGCGTTATTCAGGCTAATTAGCAAAGTAATTAGCTATAGTTTAATCAAAGCAACACGACGGATCCAACAGACTACATTTTATTTTTGCACAATAATCGCCAGTTGGCGAACGTTTTAAACCCTAAAAATAAAACCAACCATTTGCGAGCCACTCGACCATAAAGTCCTTCAATCGATTGGCGTCGGTTTTTCACACCCGTAGGGAGCTATATTCCCACACCCCGAGTCACTCTATTTACTGCGACTAGAAGCCTACGTCCGCCTCCGTACAAGTTACGGGGTGACCGTCATGCGCTCCCCCCCGACGTCGTCGCACGTCAGTACCGGCCGCACGCAGCGCACTCAGTCGCACGTCAGTCGCACAGCAACCACAGGCACGCCTGTTCTGTGAAGTGGGTCTACGAGGTCTTGACGACTTACATCACCTTACCGAAACCATGCGCAGGATTTGTTCACTTTTTTACCTTACATTTAGGTCAAAGGGGATGGTAACAGGAACCTCCCCGCCGACGCCGAGGTGGTTTGCCTCGGGACGGTTGCCTCGCGGCGGTGACCTCGGCGCGGGGGGACTTTAAGTTCCACAAACTTTTCTTTTTTTACGATAATCGACACATTATTGTCACCCGTTTTTTTTTCATAATCACGTGTGGTTAACAACCGTTCAAGTGGGTTGATTTTTCTACCTTTCCTCCGGACGCATAAAAAGTAGGATCCATAGAGTTATATCTTCTGTGGTTTTACTCTTTCTTTTGTTAGGTCTTTTAGTGTAACAGACTAAAATTTCTAATAAACGTTAATACCCACCTTTTTTATTTCAATGAAGACCAGGTTTATGTTTTAATTAGAGTATGAAACAATATATCGGAAACAACCGTACTGTCTCCAGGTTCTGCAAAGACTTCAGAAGTGTTCAATAAGTGTTGACAATACCATAAACCGGTAAGAGGTACGTCTAGGGAGATTTCTCCGTCACTTACAAACCCCGACAGCGAGACCCGTTTTGTTTCTGAAAGTTGAGGGAGGGTTCTCTAAAAGATACCCCGAACTCTAGACCCCTTGACCGATCCGGCTGTAGGTCCGGGAACTTTCGAAGGATGCTTTCCGGTGAGGAAGCAACGGCTCCGCCACACAAACCTAGGTAACAGTACGCTTTGTCTGGGGTCGGTGCAAAGTAGGAGTACGGGAACGACTACCTTCCTCCCACAAGTTGAGGGTTGTAGAGTGCTAGTTGTACCGGGGTAAGGAAGAATGGAAAATTGTGCCTTAGTCAGCGAGGACCACGGGAAACTCTTTTTGTCGCGGTTTCGTACTACAAATGCGGTACCCCAAAAACGAGTGCAAGAACACTAGTAAACTGTTGTCGCCCACTTACTAGAAACGCCAACCTCGGGCGTCTAGCTCCGCTCTAATAGCTCACCGGAACATTCAGAAGGTAAAATGATTTATTACGAGGGTGTCAACTAAAGAAGTGTGGTTTTTTTCAACGAATGGATTAACGTCTAGTCGAAGAGGTCGGGACCACGTCCAGAGTTAAACAAAAGACCACGGAAAACGTCGTGAGGAACAGAACCCGTCGGTATCACCTCAACCCTTCACACGGACAAACTCCAACACCTTGTCCACAGAAAATTTATGACTATTGTCAAGTTTGTCCACGGTAAGTATCGTCAATTGTTAACTCCTGGCTCCTCACGAGCATTTCTTTTCTTAAATGTCCAGACCTCTCTGTCTTTAGACCAAACAAAACATCCACTGGTGTTATTGAATCAAAAACTTTCGGCTGCCGTAAATGGTTTAATTTCAGTAATTTTGAGGATTGTACCCGAAAGGACCCGAAAAGGGGGTAAGACAGAGAGGTTTTATCACACTTCACATGATCCTACTTTAATGGCCGAGAGAGTAGCGAAAAATTCACCCTCTTGAACGGTGTTAACCCACCGGACTGATTTATGAAAAAACGTGTGACATATATTCGATTGGTTAACGTTGATTTAGGATAGATGACAGGGAACGGTACACGAGAAAATAATTTATTTGGTTTGCGAATAGGTAAAATATCAACACTCAATTCACCAAAAACGGGATCTTGTGAGGCCTAGTTAATTAGTATTGTTAGTAGGGTTCTCCGAGGACGAGAGACGAGGCTCCTAATTTTTTTATTATAGGGGTCACGGCGGTTTTGGTTGGGGAGAGGTGCGGAGTCCGTCCGTAGGGGGGTTTCTCATTTGATCCCTTTCGTACATTACATTATGACATATAGAACGCCAGAAAGGATTTTCCACGTGAATTTGAGTTTTGATACATGAATTTTTTTTTTTCGTTGTAAACCCTTTAATTTCCTCACATGTTTTAGTCATAAACATCAATATTCTCGTAGGGACCACTACTAAATTATTCTCTTCACAATAAACAAACACCCTAACATGGTAGTAGCAGGACAACAAAGAGGTCTTCCCGTGCGCCCGTCACCACTTCAGTCTCGCGGCCTCCGTTATTGCGGGTCTTCCATAGCGTAGCATTGCCACCTCAAGACGGGTAACATTTAACCACACCTTGGAGCGCTTCTCTCTGCCAATACCCCGCCGTGTGTTTGCATGCATGTACTGTAGCAGCCGCGTGTGTGTAAAGGCCCAGATACACCGGCCAGTCACCTGAGAAGTCGCCGACGCCGACACCGACTGTTGCGTCGCCGGACTCTCCTGCGTATTTGCCGACTTCGCGCACTGGAACACACCGCAAATCCGAGCCGAGCACGTATGAACTGCGCATGCGTGAGTGGCAATAACTCTCCTTACCAGCAGGCGGCGGTAGTGTGTATTCATCATTCAAAAGAGGCAACCGGAACAACCGGAAGACAGAGAAGAAGAACAGACTCCGTGATATAAACAAACAACAAATAGCGTTTTTCTTTCCATTTTCACTCTCGTCCATTGAAAACATGAACGAACAGGAGCTCTATAAACCGATGAGGTGAAATAGCCGTCCGTGTGTGTTCCATCTTCCATTTTAAATCATTTGTTTACCTCCCTCACTTCCGTTAAGGCTTCTCAAGCACTGATTCGCTAGCTGAACAGCCAATCAGTGTTATCCCTTTGTCCGACTTCCGGTGGTGTTCCCGACGCCGATTCAACATGTTCAACATGTTGAATCGGCAAGAAAAGGCGTCAGGTCGACAGGTCGACAGAAAAGACCCGACGGTGCGGTGCACACCACTCCGAATAGGGCGTGCCCACGCTCATGTTCGGCCCGACTCCCATTTACTGCCGATTTCGGACTGGTGTATCTGGGCCTTAAGTCCAGCGAACTGCAGACTACGCCTCGAAATACCCTAAGCCTAACCCAATCCCTTTTATTTTAATTGTATAATCCGCGAGGAAAATAAATGTGGCTCGCAGCCTCAGAATACTGAAATCTGTATTTTTTTTAATCTGTTGTTGCTTCTAATTCGTTATTATTTACATTGGTTTTAAAATCATTCTGTGTGACTTAATATATACAGTCTATGTGTGTGACACGAAAAAATTGCGAAATCGTGTTGGTGAACACGAATCAATAGATTCATTTCGTGACTATAACACGAAATGCCGTGAGACTTTGTTGCTATGTCAGAGTACATGCAGATGCTTAGTAGGTATATTGATAACCATGTTAACCATTTTAGTTTAGGTGTGTTTTTATGCTACCATCTGCTACTTACAAATAAACATATATGAGGCTGAGCCAGTGATTCACCACCAACCATACATCCAATGACACACTTAATTCAAACAACATTACTGAGCAATTGTTATTAAAATAACTTCAGTTAAATAGACGTAAAACAGAATGTGTTTCTTTGAAGAGAATGATAGCTATAAAAAACACATGTTGGCACAATGGCACTGGCAGCAGGGTGGAAAATATCTCTGGAACCATCTGACCAGTATAATATTCATTTGTACATAATACTGTAATTATAATGTACTATATACCCGGGCTTCTCAACATTTGAAAGGTATGGCCGTTATCTGAAAATCTCAAAAGACCACCTTCCTAAATAAATAAGGGAAAAAAACACAATATGTCCCAAAAAAGGAGAACGAATAAACTGAGCAGTGAGTATGTGTTATGCTCCTGTGAGCTCCAACTATCCAATTATTAATCGAAATGTAATGTATTCAGGGTCATATTTCTTTGGATATTTTACTCGCGTTCAATTGTCTCCCATATTAATATTTCATTAAAATATATATATACACAGTATTTAGCATTCAGAGAACGTTGGATAGGTAACACGTTTTCTCTACCTGATAATGTGTCACGTTGCTGATACTTTCATTCAACTTTTATTTATGTGAACTCTTGAGCAAATGTAGGTATAAAAAAGACCAGCGGCAGCGAAGAAAAGCTGCAATAAATGACAATTGGACAATTAAACTGTTAAAGAAATACAAAACCAACCTTTCCATTGTTGTAGTTCTAATCAGACACTAAATCTATTTGCAAGAGAATCCTCTAGCCACTAATGCATATTGAATTAACCATTTTAAAATGTAACTGTATTACCTAAACCTTTTTTTGTACAATATACTGCCCCCATCCAGGGAGTGATTGCATCAACCTTATGCAATGTTCTCACTTATCTCAATCTCAAAATGATTGTTTCATGTAAATGACCTTTTAAGCACCAATGCTATATTAGTTTGAAGATTAGCTGCTTACAACAAAAAAAGAGCCCAGGATGTAGAACCCTTTTTTATCCTATTTTACCTGAGTACCCAAATGACCTAGCTCAACGCTATGTGTCGAGAGGCCAATTGGAAAAGCTCCTGGTGCTCCCAATGCTCATTCAGAATATGGCTGAGGCTGATGGGAATAGTTAGTTGTGCAGGTAGTTGGTTGTTCACCGAAGATATGGAAAAATGTAAGATTGACCTGATGATGCAACAAAGGAAAAAGTCAGGGATCCCGTTAAACTCCCGTATTATATCTGCTCTCTGATAACACAGAGAGTTGCAAGCAGCTATTGTCTGAGATCGCATGATGTAGTATTGTTAGATGTGCCAAGAGCAAGGACTGTCTTAGGTAAGACAGCTTTTATGTGCGCAGCTCCACTTGCTTGGAACAATCTTCAGCAATAATTGAAACTGAGCAATCTCATTCCTCTGCATGTTTTTAAAGCTAGGCTAAATGAAATGCTCGTTGATACTATGGGCACTTGTAAATGTCTATAACTATGTAAATGTATCCTGTAAATATAATGTATGATGTCCTTTATTGTTTTATGTTTCATGTGGAACCTAGTATATGCTGCAGGTCTCCCTTGAAAAAGAGATCTATGATCTAAAGGAACCAATCTGATTAAATAAAGGTTTGAAATGAAATGAAATGAGGGATCACCAAAAATATTACAATTCATCCCCTCGGAACTATTCATGCATTCAACAGTTGTGAAGAAATGTCACTCAAAACCACAACATGTCATCTTCATATTGACAGGAGAAGAAAGGTTTGGAGATCAACAGAGTCAATAGGATTCATCCTCAGGGAACCATGAATGCCATGCATCTTTTTGTAACTTTGACCTGCTGGTAGCGCTAAAGAAATCAGTCAACGTATTCATCTTCTGGAAACCTGAATGTCTGTACAAAAAGTAATGGGAATCCATCCAGTAGTGTCAGTCTGGACCAAAGTGGTGGAACAACCAATGGATAAACCACCATCTCTAGAACCACACCACAAGCATGGTTTTCAAAAAAAAGTTAAACAATCGTTCAATGTTTTTAAAGAATGTGTAAAGTAATACCGACTTGATAGCAAGTGTTCCATTGTAATATCCCTGTAAAGACTTATTGTGTGTGTTTTACTTCAAAAATATTGTCTCACTATAATATATTGTAACTACACTGACGTCTTCTTCACACTTATTAGGCAATGACAATACCGTAAGTCTTCCTTGTGCGAAAACCATGCTGTCCTGAGGTGAGTTTAAGAGTCCGAGGGGTCCGGACGTCTGCTCTCTGACAGACTCTTGAGGCTGATGTACAGAGAGCTGACCATGGTGGCCTCCTCCTGGATGGACTCTTTCAGGTCGGGCTGACCCGCACACATCAGGGCCACCAGGGTCTTCGGCAGCTTCCCGCTGAACAGCAGGTAGATGACGGGGTTCGCACAGCTGTTCAGACTGGCCAGCAGCATCAGGATGGTGAAGGTAGCAGCTGGAAGAAACAAAAGAAGTACAATATACAATACCCTGTCATTCTTTTTGGAGGTAACATTTTAATTGCGATTACATTTGCAGTTCTGTATGGG
>NW_011352891.1:53904-58096 GCF_000735185.1 Notothenia coriiceps
GTAACCAATTGACAACACTCATACTCCTGTGTTTGGTTTTTGGCACTGTACCTATTTTTAAAGTTGCTATGATGTTGAAGAAAAAGTCAAATAAAGTTTTACAAAAAAATCTCTGTGTCAGACTATACATTTATGATTTTTTAAGACATAAGAGAACATATCTGTATATATGGTTACAAATCTTAAAACACGGCAAGAATAAATATCAGTGCACACAGTGTGAAAGAGATAGGGACATCAGAAAAAATAAAGTTTGTTGTACTGTGTTTGGTGAATGTTTTATTTGCCAGTGGCAAAGAAAGAAAAAAAGGAAAATGTAAATACATATAATGGAAAATAAAGTATTCTGAATCTGAAAAGTATGTTCAAAATAAATAGAAAAGCTGGTTTAGCTATAGATTACGGATTATTCAATGTGTCTGGCTACCAAAATATTTAATATTTGTTCATGTTGTGAGATACCAAACCCTGTCCTTTTTCTCTGAGCAGGTGCCTCCTTTTCTGAACCTACCCCAATTTATTCCACATTAAGTCAACATTAATACTGATGATAACTTATTAAAACTCTCATTGGGTGTAGGCAGCGGAAGTCAATCAGATATTGTGATTTCCTCATATTTCATAATGGGATATCTCTATTGATTGAAGCATCTTTACTTTATCCTCATGCCTTGTCTTGTGTATTTCACCTGTACCAAAAACGAAATACATTTTATATTTGTTCATGTTGTGATATCCAAAACCCTGTCCTCTTACTCTGAGTGGGCGCCTCCGCGTCCCACACGGACCAAAGCTGCACGGTGAAGAAAGGCGCCCAGCAGAGGATGTAAGCGAACACGATCACCACGGTCATCTTCACCGTCTTCACCCTCGCTTTAGACAGCCCCGCCACGCTGCTGGCCCGCGAGGACAGCGGCTTCCTGACCTTCCCTGCGCCCTGCTGCGTCTTCATGTGGAAGTTAATGTACACAGTGCGGCAGATGAGCACCTGACACACGATCACCATGAGAATGGGCAGCACGAATATCACCAGAGTGGTCCACGTCACGTAGGCTCTGGGACCCCACGGTGTAATGAACTGAGCCCAGCAATCGTACACACCGGGGGCCACCTCCACCCGGGAGAAGATGAAGATCTGCGGGAGGCTACCGATGAGAGAGGCGCACCAGGCGGCGCAAACTGGACCGTTCCAGCGTGCCCTGTGCCTCTGGAAAGTCACCATGGGTTTGCAGATGGCTTGATATCTGTCTATCGTCATCACTACAATCATATAAGTAGATGCAAACATCCCGACCACCTGCAGGTACTTCACAGCGCGACACAATACGTCCGGTCCCACGAATCGGTCAGTGATGTCCCACATGAGTTGCGGGCAAACTTGGAAAAATGTGACCACGAGGTCGGCGACGCACAGGTGGAGGACGAAGACGCGCATCCTGGAGAGCTGCTTCCTCCGCTTCCACAGCACCAGCAGCAGCCCGAAGTTTAGGATCCCCGCGATGATGAAGATGATGGACAGGAGAGCTATTTCCACCCGAGCCAAGCGCTCATCCCGCGGATCATCGTCAGAGAGTGCGTCCTCCAAAGTGATGTTACTGATGTTTACAAAGAACCAAGACATGCTTAAAAGTAGCCTTTATAAACCATTACAGGGTAATCCAGATGAAGTGGGGAATTTAAATTAAAAAAATGATAAGCAGGCAGCCTGGAATATGACTTTAAATATTACATTAAAAGGGAAATTCGTTGAAAAAATCGTTATGGCCGTTTAGTGGTAAAATTACACATGTTGAGGGTCTCCAGGCAGAGAGTAAACTAGGAAAGGAGAGCAGAGGGCTTTATATCTCCTCTTCTCTGCAGGAGGGAGGAGCAACCTCTCCTCAGCACAGAAAACACTTCACACAGCATCTCACACACACTGAGTTGTATTCTGCACTGCATGCCTTAACACAACAATCACCATTTCAGTATTTTCAATAAAAAGTACAACCTATTTATAGAGCATGTTCTTTTCAGAAATGATACACATCTGCAGTTCAACTGAGGAGACAAAACCAAACTTATATATCAAATTATATTAAAAAGCTGTTTCTAGTACACATTTTTCCTCATATGCATGTTGTGATCTCTTTATATGGTGATGGAGAACAAAATAGGGCTACTTTAGAATGAAATCAGCAGCTCTGATCGTCATATTTCTTGTCGTGTCCGTTAATTCTCCAACTAAAACGTCTCAATCAATACTCTTGAAGAGCACAATTACAGCAGCCAAACCATTATGGTGCGACAGGACAAAAGCCACTTTCCTCCTCAAATCACGACTTCACGTGACTGAGGAGTTCATCTTTGTCCATCTGATAGCCGCTTTGCTTCCAGACGTCGCGGAGGTCCTGTAAGGTGGAGCCGATCTCCTTTCCCGTCGTGATGCCCATCCTCCGGAGGTCGTGCCCGTTGACGGGGAAGCGAGGGACGGACCACCCGCTGAGCTCCGCATGCAGCTTCTCCTCACCCTGATACTTCAGCAGCTCACACACTTTACTCTGGGTGTCCAGCTCTCGACTCTGAAAAGAGACATTTGAGTTAAAGGTCACCTATTATGCAAAATCCACTTTTTCATGTCTTTTCTACATCAACATGTGTCTCCTCTGTGTAAAGAGACTCTGAAGGTTTCAGGAAAAACGATTCTCTCTCTTTTGGTCCTGATCCATTTCTATAAAAACCTGTCTGAAAATGAGCTGATCAGATTTTGGCCACTTTATGATGTCATAACGATTTTTTTTGGCTTGTGTAACCATTAACCAATCACCAACCAAGGTACCACCCTCCCCCCCTCCACCTTATCACCTGAATCTCCTCCTAGAGCACCATTGTGTTCTTTCTAACCAAATCTCTCCCAGAGGGGCGTGGGGAGGGGCTCCTTATTTTCATCTAAAGGAACAGACAGAGAATCAGCGCACTTTGAAAGCAGGCACTGAAACACAGAGGGGATTTATGGGATAATGCTCAATGATCTGTTTGGTGTTTTGGAGCCAAACTTCAGAGAACATGTTCTGTATACAGGACTGTCTCAGAAAATTAGAATATGGTGATAAAGTTCTTATATCTATTCGTAATTGCAACTTAACACAAACAAAAATGTCATACATTCTGGATTCATTACAAATTCAAGCTGAAATATTGCAAGGCGCTTTTAATTATTTTATATTGGCTGATTGTGTGGGCATATCAGCTTAAGAAACTCAAATATCCTATCTCTAAATATTTAGAATTACATCCATCCACCCACCCGACATTACAGTCATTACAGCCCTCAGCGGTGTCAACCCCCCGAATCACTTTGAATCGTCTTAACTTTAACTTCAGAAACACTGCAAGGGTTCTCCTGAGCGCCTTCCGAAAACACCTCAGCTTGGTTCAGTAAACTAACTACAAGTACTGGGGAAGACTGCTGATCTGCTGCTGTCCAGAGGACCTGTCTTGACCGCTCCATCAGGAGGCGTACAGACACAAAAATATAATTTCGTCAAAGAGCAAGCTGTTCACCTAGAGTGCAGTTCAAAGCACATCACAAAAAGTCTGTTGGAAGGGGGACAATGTGGGGCAGGAAACGCTTAGCACCAAACCCCAACGCAGCGATCATGCACCCGCCACGGCTAGGCAGGCATTGGAAGACGGTTGAGGACCAACGAGTCGCTTCCAGAATTTGGGGGAGGCTTCAAAGACCAGTGGACTGACAGCTCGCGATTGCCAGGTATCATCTAAACACGTCACTCGTTTCACAGCACCGCTGCATGGGAACTGGCCGGACAATATGCCGGACCGCCTCATATTGCCCACTCACACTGCTTCGTCCGCACAGTACGTAGCATATCTGGACAGACGAGGAACTGGTCCAGTGCTGCTCTTATCCTCTAGCCCACACGTCCAGACCGGCAAGAGGCGTCTGACTTGGGCTAAGGAGAAAGAAGCACGGACATGTTGCAGCAGTGTCATAAGTCTCTTTCAGACCCACCCCCTCCGAAAGCAAGTTTCTGTATTTCCAATCTGGAAGTCAGGCGGCCAGAGTCGGAGAAAGGCTGGAGAGGAGGGCTAAAATCCAAGTTGCTTAACGCAGTGTGATCAGTTCCCACAGTCAGCGAATGGTTTTGGGGAGGCATGTCAGGCTGCTTGGTGTTGAGTTCGGCACTGTGTT
>NW_011352891.1:58141-58385 GCF_000735185.1 Notothenia coriiceps
TTTTTCATGTCTTTTCTACATCAACATGTGTCCCCTCTGTGGAAAGAGACTCTGAACGTTTCAGGAAAAAAGATTCTCTCTCTTTTTGTCCTGATCCATTTCTATAAAAACCTGTCTGAAAATGAGCTGATCAGATTTTGGCCACTTTATGATGTCATAACGATTTTTTTTGGCTTGTGTAACCATTAGCCAATCAGCAACCAAGGTACCACCCCCCCCCTCCCCCCTCCACCTTATCACCTGA
>NW_011352891.1:58416-60279 GCF_000735185.1 Notothenia coriiceps
ACTGAAACAGAGGGGATTATGGGTAATGCTGCAATGATCTGTTTGGTGTTTGGAGCCAAACACTTCAGAGACATGTTCTGTATACCTGTATATCTGAGAGCTCTAATATATTGATGAAAAACTGTATAATTAAAGCCCCCCGTCAGATTTAAAGTACTTCCTATCAAATTATAAGCACTATTAAAAAAGGGGGAAGTTGGTAATTATTTATTTAGAGTTCAAGACTCCTCTGATTTGTTTCATCAGGACTTTGTGGGCGTGTTTGATTGGATTTGATTGACAGCAGCTGACACAACTGTCGTACTATTCTGAACAAAATATTCCTCATTGTTTCACAGAAATGTGTGACATCTCCTTTTCCCCCCCACTTCTAACACAAAGCAAAGCAAACGGCGTGTAGATATTTAAAAACCCACTTTTCATTCAGAAGTGGGCGATGGATGGAGGAGGAAACTGTCCAGCAAGATGAAGGAAGCGAGTTACCGAGGTGTGTTTCCTGCATTCAAAGTGGGCCGGAGTTACAATTATGTTCATGTGTGGTTCAGTGGCTGATTAAGTGACTTGATTATATGTGTCCCCTGGGGAGAGCTGAACACATTTCCCAAGAGCGCAATGTCCCAATGTTAAGTCAGACAGTTCAAACTCAAACGTGCTTTGTACAGGTGACATCATAGCTGGCGAGGAAAACATGCGCATTTAATCTGGAACCTGTTAGTTTTACACAAGCTGCCTTTTCTTTAACGGCCATCGAACATCGAAACATGCTTCCAGCTGAGTTTAAGACGTGCACTGACTTCCACTATTTTTTCCATGGTGCAGGAAAATGGATGTTGAGCAGCATTGCTCTGACTGTATTGTGAAATGTTAGATTCAATGAATTGTAACATTATAGTTGTGCTAGTATTTATATTTTACACGTCTGTACTTTGATCTGTATTAAGTGTGATAGACAGACGTGTTTGTGATTTCTCCTTGCATTTCAAGCTAATTATTAGAGGACATAAAGCCCTCTAATTAATATGCTATTGCTTAGTCACTTCATCAACTGGCACATCACTAAGCTGATGAAAAATTGTGCCTGATAAGAATATGGTATACCAATCAATGACTACATTGTTCTGTTAAGTGTCCAAACCATAAATCTCACACATGTTTCTACAGAGGAGGCTTAAACTCACGTCGATGATGAAGTCAGTGAAGGGTTTCAGGCTGTCCGGCTCCTCTCTGCTCTTGCACAGCTCCCGTCTGTATTTGACCAGGAACAGAGCCAGGGTCTTTTCCTCCTTGGATACCTTCAGCCGGAGGTCCATCCTCTCCACCTCCTCCGGGCGGCGGAAGAGAGCAGCCAGGATGGTCATGGGCTTGGGAGAGTGGTCTTTGGCTTTCTGCCACACTCGCTTAATCTCCTCCACGTTGCCATCTGGAGGCAAACCTGAGGAGCAGCAGACGTGACTTTAAAAAGTGCAACAACACAGAATACTACATTGTGCGTTTGGTAAAAAGCCGAAAAGTCTTAATATCTTTGTAGAAATCGTCAGTGGTGACGTAATTACTTGAGAAGACTTCAACAATCAAGAGGCATTGAATCATGTCTGCCTAGTGATCACTAATACCAGAGTTCACATAAGTCAAGGGGCACTGAATCCACTCCATCTCAGGGAAGAACATGTCATAGTTCCTCCTTTAGAATCAGCTCCAATGATCAGATTCTTGACATTACTGATCCCATTTACTGATGCATGCACTTTGCAAACAATGGCCAAATCCCAATAACCCTTAGGCCCCAGCCACACGAGGACGATAACGGTCGTATCCGCTACAGTTCTCTATCAGACGGTTCGGCCACACGAGGCCGACATGGAA
>NW_011352891.1:60319-60589 GCF_000735185.1 Notothenia coriiceps
AAGTCAAGGGGCACTGAATCCACTCCATCTCAGGGAAGAACATGTCATAGTTCCTCCTTTAGAATCAGCTCCAATGATCCGATTCTTGACATTACTGATCCCAATAACCCTTAGGCCTCAGCCACACGAGGACGATAACGGTCGTATCCGCTACAGTTCTCTATCAGACGGTTCGGCCACACGAGGCCGACATGGAAACGCATAAAACGATACCGATAACGGGTCCCTAGGTGGGTAGATCTGTGAACGAGACGCTCAGGGGGGGGGGCA
>NW_011352891.1:60629-62384 GCF_000735185.1 Notothenia coriiceps
TATGATCATTTCCTGATAACGTTGAAGCAATAGCCCCGCCTCTCCCCACCTCTCCTGCTCAGAGATCAGCTGATGGGCTGTCAGAAGAGGGGGAGGAAAAGAGAGGCTCCGTTTTTTATTATTATATAGAGTTGATATCAATTTGTTTTAAAGCTCAATAAATAACAAAGAAGACCTCTGACCGGCACTTTTCTAATTTTGTCCGGAAGATTTCAACTTTAACGGACATGTTGACCGGCGAAAAAAAAACGAACTGAAACTCTGCCGCGCGGTCCCCTCGTCCCTTGGAAGAGGCGGAGAGGTGTGTGTTTTTCATCTGCTGGTGGACTACTGGAGAGATTTACTGCAGGAGCAAACGCTTGCCTCGGGGAGGGAGAAAAAGAGCCAGAGCGTCCACAGCGGAGAATAAACAGAAGGGCAACCATGGCAACCATGCACGGGAAATCTTCTTCACTGCTTTTGTGGCAGGACTACAGCGCCACTTACAGGCCCGAAATGATATGTACTACAGCGTCTCCAGCACTTTCGAGCGGTCTCGTGTGAACGGACACGTTTCTGGTGCCCGTTGCGTGTGGACGGAAGACTTTTTTGATAACGATTTCGGTCCGTTAGCGTTATGGTCCTCGTGTGGCTCCAGCCTTAAAGCCCGAGCAGCTGACCCTCAGGGACTTTCATTAACATCAGCCGGTAATTGCTGGAGAGCGAGGGGCTGCAAAGAGCTGGAAGGTTTGGGACTTTCCATTTAAGGTTTTCACTTCCTTAGAGGCCGAAGCAATTTAGGAGTTGGTCCCTTATATGACCAGGCTTACGGAGCGGAAGAGAGGTGATTGTCAACTCGGTTTTGTTAAAACTATACAATAAATGGTTGATGCATACGTTACATGTGTTTATGTAGTGAAATATACTAAGATGAGCACACCAAATGTCTGCTAAGGGAGCCCTTATGCACTGTAACAGATGAACCATACACACAGGCATATCAAGCTGGAATACACCACAAACTCTGCAAGTGTAGGATTTGGGATTGCACCAATGACTTATTAGCATGCTACATGTTCTCTCAGAACATTTTCAAAAAGGATTGGAAGAGACGTTCCAACAGGTGGGGACATGTTTACCAAACTTGGCCAAATGCAGTAGTTTGAAACAGCCATGTGCATCCACACTGTAACCACATATCCCCCCTTTAAATCGAAAAACATCACTAAAAATGTTCAGTAAATACGTTCCGATTTCCTTTTTTTCTAGTGTTTAAGTGGAGGTGAGCAAACTGCCCTCTGCCCCAGCTTCATATAAAAGTGTCTATTCTTTTCTTAAAATGGTAAATAATGGTAAGTACTATCATAAATAACTGCCGTCAGGTTTATTTAAGTAGAACCTTTTCTAGTGTGTTCTTGTGGAAATAAATATTTAAACATATTTCATAATGGCCCCACATATATTGACCCACAAGCTCTTTGCTAAATGTCATCGTTGTCTCCTCTCTTTTATACTTTCCACTCCGTCTGTGTGCCTTATTTGAAAAAAGGCGAAAAATAATGTTCTTTGAAAACCTTTGATTTGCCCCCCCCCCTCACCTATGTACTGGACCAGCTCCAGACTGTACATCAGCTCCAGCAGGTGATCAGCATGGTTACCAACAACCATCTTCTTCAGCTCCGTCCAAATCCGTTCTCCAGATATCGCTGCAAGGCCACGACTGTTTTCCCGGATGGCGACCAGCGTCTTCGGGTCGTGGCGGTCGGGCTCCGGAGC
>NW_011352891.1:62416-77122 GCF_000735185.1 Notothenia coriiceps
AATAAAAGACTGGAGGTTGAGGTTCTTGTACGTCAAACAAATACAAATGATGAATTTCTTCTTTCTTTCATTGGCTATTTTAGTTCAAAGTGAGATGAGGGATAACATATACATATAAGAGATTCTCTGCTAATGTATTACATTTTCCTTTTAAGGTGTTGGGAAAATACTGAATGCACTCTTCCAATATCAGAGTACACATGACAACAAAAAGCATGTGAAGGACACTGTTCAGGAACTAGTTGTACCAAATGCTCTGTATGTTAAGACTACTTCCATTCTTGCAAGAATAATAAATACATGTATCCTGTTATTGAAGCTCAAGCCGGTGACGAGTGATATTTCCCTAACACAAGGTTAAAGGGAAATAGAGACAGCCCACCTGAAATAGCGCAGTATTCTCAAGTAGTCCTCTTGGATTCTTTGTTCAGCGCTGCCAACAAAGCGGACTTTGCGCTCCTTCAGGTCTTCGTATCCTTGGAAATAGTCGTATAATGTGCCATCAAGCCCTGTGAGAGAGTAAAGTAAAGAAAACACATCATAAACTTCTGACAAGTATAATTAATCGGTGACAATGTCTTGTGAACTAATACCAAACACAAGTCCTTTAATTCAGCGGAAAACAAACACAAATACCTAAAAACATGGAGTTGATGGTGAGGTCTCTGCGCTCAGAGTCTTTCTGCCAGTCCGTGGTGAACTCCACCTCTGCGTGACGTCCATCCGTCTGAACATCCACCCGCAACGTGGTCACCTCGAAGTTCTCATTGTGTAGCTGGGAGCGAAACCGATTAACAAAACACCGATGATTAAAAAAGGCAAAATAAGAATGATGCCTGGAGACGTGTAAATATGGCCTCATTCTGAAGTCAAAGCCACTCTCTTAGATGAAGGTTAGCAGTATTTCAGAGGGCAAGTGTCTAATGTGGAAAGGAAAACATATACAATGAGTAACCAAAACACATAGCTGATAATAGATGGAGAAAATTGATAGAATATTGCAAAAACTAAAATACAACTTTAATGCTCTTTTTTGAATGAGGGCCCAAACCCTGAGCATGTTTTCCTTTCCTGGTTCTTTTCAGTTCTGCTTACCTGCTGATTGTGAGTCTGCCCATGTTTGTACATTTGTATATATGTATTTGTATTCAAGTAAGTATGTATGCATATGAATATGGGTATAGCTGGGTATGCGTGTATGAATGGTTATTTATAAATTCAGCAATGTGCTCGACCTTCGATGAATATGAATAGAAGCGACTGGGAGACATAATGAGATCATATCTAGGTCCCCTCTGCATATCAGTGCTCTGTAATCAGCTTTACATTTCAATATACTTTTTAATACATTTTCATTTGTTTTTTTATTCTTTGTTGTGATTTCCCTTATGTAAAAAAAACCTGAGTTTGTATTCTGAGCGAATCACATCTGTTACAGACTAAGTATATAAATACAAATTATTTTAAAAGGAAAAAAAGAAATATGTTGTGTCACAATCAGCAAATGCTATGAGAACAGTGACTCTTCTATTCATCCAAAAACTGTTATATTATTAAAAGGTTAAGTAATCCAGCAGCAACAGCATATCAAGTAATTCTATTTTGCTCCACATTTACCAGCTTTGATGAATACATAAATGCATCAATAGTCATAATCCAATCATTTAATACATATGATTATGTAATGGGCTTAAGTACTTTTAAGTTAAGCTAATGTTCTGCAAAAGTAAAGGACTTGGCAAATAGTTTAATTAGTGTTTACAGCAGCTTGAAAGCAGAAATGGAACTAATTGAAAAGCAGGATACAGTTACCGTAATTTTCGGACTATAAACCGCGCCTTTTTCCCTATTTTTCGACGCTGCGGTTTATATAACGGTGCGGCTAATCTATGGATTTTTACAGCTAACGGCCAACACCTTTAACTCTATGCCGGGCCGTATGGCCGGTCCGCGGACCCCCACCTTTAAGCGGCGGGTTCCAGCAGGAAAAGCTGGAGGCCGGAAAAGAGTGAGACAGGTAGCGCGCAAAAGTAAAAGTGGAACCGAGAGTGGTATGCCGCTGCTGCGGCTTATATTCAGGTGCGCCTTATAGTCCGAAAATTACGGTACATCCTGCATGCCTCTTACTCTTGCTGTAATGGTCCCATGTTTCTCTCCTTTGTTGTTGATCATCCTGATGCCAGCTTTCTGGAACATTTGCTTCATCTCCTCTGGAGTTGCTGTGGTGGCAAAGTCCACATCGTCAGGCCGCTTCCCAGACAGCAGGTCCCGCACCGCGCCGCCAGCGATCCTCAGCTCATGCTGGTGCTTCCCAAACAACTCTGGAAACAACAAACACACACTTAGAGGGAGACTTTACAGAGGATGTGTGTCAGGGCACACAAACAATTGCACTAGCTTGAATTAAACTCGAAAGGCAAAACCTGAGAAAACTAAAATGTTTTTGTTGTGACTGCAGTTTTCACTTTGCCCATTAGTCTTATATGCCTATTGCTTTTTACTTCATATATGATTATTGTTGCTTGCAGAACAGCTTTTGAAATGTTCTTCAGGCTTAACATATGTATGAAGTTCTAGTTTACCAAACACATAAATCCTATTTGACCCGTATTAGGGTGAAATGTTCAAACAAGGTGAGCACATCAGACAATGTTGGCCTCTCCTGTGTCGATTTTGACTGTTTGCCTTTCATTTGTATCAGGCCTAGTACCATATGTTTTTAATGAAGAGCAATACTCAAATCAGATTAATACAGTTCCACCAAAATACTATTATGTTTCATAAGTTAATCCTCTTCACAGAGACAGTATTTCGAATAAGTCTCGCACATGTCTTTATCTACACACTACTCCTGTACTGTAAGAGTTGTTAAAGCCACAACTGAGATACCCTAAGTATTTGCAATGAGCTTACATCTGCTAGACATATTAATACCCTAATTATTTCACCATGTCCATGTTTTTATTTATCACCAAATGAAGTTGTGAAAAATCGGATCATGGACACCCTTATGGATCTGACTAGTTCTGCTTAAATTCGGAAAGTTCACTACCTAGCTTTACTGAAGCTAGCTTTACATCTCATGTGTAATTGCTTTTAACTTTCTACTACTGTGACAAAACAATGTCCCAAGTTGGGATGAATTAAAGTATATCTTATCTAATATAATATGAGTCTCAAACTTGTATTTTCCTATAGTTCTGTACTGCAAGAGTTGTTATAGCCACCACCAATATATTGTTTACAGTATCTGCAATAAGCTAATATCTGACAGACATATTATTGATCTAATATGTTCCTCTTTGAACCTTATTACTTGTTCTATTGTGAAAGTTCACTACCTGCTTTACTGAAGACAAGAGATCTGTATTAGCACTGTTTAGAGGTCTGTTTGTTGTCACATCTCACCTGCTAGTCCCTTCAGCCCCTCACTGAACAGAGACTTGAACTCACTGGTCTTCAGCTGCATGGTGAAGAGACTCCTCCAATAGAAAGCTGTTCTCCCAATCACCCGAGGCTTCAATATCCTGCTCCACATCTGTAAAAATAACAAATAAGTTATCAAGTGTTTGTTATTTAGAGCTTTTTGAGAGCT
This sequence comes from Notothenia coriiceps, assembly GCF_000735185.1. NCBI lineage: Eukaryota > Metazoa > Chordata > Actinopteri > Perciformes > Nototheniidae > Notothenia > Notothenia coriiceps. Next base: position 66,012 of record NW_011352891.1, read on the forward strand.
AGCTTACTGTTAGCTACATGTCATTGAAGTCACGCTGGCTGGCTGACTTGTAAAGCTGCTCAAACATCGCGAGAACATGAGAAACAACATGGCAATGTTAACGCTTCAAACATAACGTACACAACTGAGAGCCACTCATATATAAAGTGTTATTACCAGACAACGCTAGTATCGCTTTATGATATCCTTCTCTGACATGAGCATGCAGCTAAGCAGGAGGTGCTTCGGTGGTTTCTGACCAATAGCGTGAGGTTTTATCACGCCGACGAGAGCAGCTTGCTGTCCACAACTGATCGCGAGATTTCAGTTTGGTGGTTTAGTGACTTTATTTATGTAACTGGATAGGCCCCTTGCTTTGTTGTTAACGATGATCTATTCTTTATTTGCACCATTTAATGTTATTGACAGAAAATAAGTGACTTAACGGTTTGGAAATTATTCTTGATTAATAAAGATAACACAAAAAGAAAACGCCGACGAGAATAGCTTGCTGTCTACAACTTCTCGCGAGAGTTCATTGTGTTGCTTTGGTGACTTCACGGCTTGTGATGAAGTCCTGTCAGATCAGTACACGGAGCTGGCAGCAAATGGCTAAAGTGGAGGTGACTCCGCTCAGATCCTGGGAAGACTTCTTCCCCGACTCGGAGAGGTTCTGCAAACCGGACGGGAAGGACCTGACGAGATGGGGCAACAGGGTGGTCAGCAACCTGCTTTACTATCAAACCAACTACATCGCTATAGCCCTGGTGGGTTTCATCCTTGTTGGGTAAATTAAATAATATGCACAGTAGTCGGTGATGTGCTTATTTGGTTGTTTGCAGCTAAATTCACTTTTAATGGTTGTTTTTGTCTCATGTGTATTGCTTTTTGTTGTTGTTGTTGTCCTGTTAGTTTAAACTGCACTGTAGCCTACGTTAAAGGGATTAAGTAAACAGGTGCAGAAAGGATATATAGTTTTGTGAAGAAGAGTTTTACAGTGGTGAAACATTAACTCAAGTACGATTTTGAGGTAATGTACTTTACTTGAGTATTTCAATGTTTTGCTACTTTGTACTTCTACCCCACTACAATTCAGAGGTAAATAGTGTACTTTTACTCCTCTACATATATTTAATACATTTAGTTACAGATGTAGTTTAATGATATTAAATATAATCGGCTCTTAAATCAGACTTTAGTTACACCTGGAGTAAATTCACAAGCTACTCTGCAGTATACAAAGTCATTACAACTAGCTGCACCTTTACCAGCTTTGATAACACTTTAATGGTCAATACTTATAAACAAAACACATCATATATATTATTCTGAAATGGACCAATCTGCAGAATGAGTAGTTTTACATACTTTAAATATATTTTTATGCTAATACTGATCTACTTTTACTTGAGTAACTTTTTGAATGCAGGACTTTTATTTGTAACAGAGTATTCCTACACTCTGGTACTTCTACTTTTACTTAAGTATAAGATCTGAGTAATTGTTCCACCTCAGACCACAGACAGTTAGATTGAGTCCCTTGGACTCAATCCAATGGAAAATAATGTTGGAAAAATAATGTTGGAAAATAATGTTTCAGCGATCACGTGATGCACTGTTACTGTCTGTATAAAACTGTCTTCTTTCTACCAAATTGAACAGGTTTTAACCAATGTGTCCTCTTATGGATATAGGTAAGACTTTTTCATTGATATTAATATATAATGCAAAATGTATGTCATGAAGCACCTATTATGTAGTAATGTGGTAGTACAGACTGCATTCAAGTTATTTATTTAGCACTTTTAAGATGCAAAAGTAACAGAAAGTAACCAAAATAAAACACAAAAAACAAACAAACAAAAATAATAACAATACCAACCCCCTCCTAATAGAGCAACTTTTAACTTTGTAATTAACAAATACACTTTATACCAACAGAAGTCAACGAACACATGACAGAATAAAGCATATATTTCAGTTAAAAGCCAATTAAAAACAGTGGGTCTTGAGCATTGACTGTATATATAAGTGTCTTGAGTTGTCCCTTAAAAGTATGAACACTCAATCTAGACTGCTGCACACTTCCTGAAGAACTAGTTTATTATCCAAGGAGGAAGACAGATTTACTCAGATCAGGAAACAAGTGGTTAAATCTCTCATCTGGGGAAATATCTTCTCATAGTTGGCACCACTTTGTTCCAACAACCAAAGCCTAATATACTAAGAATAGCTGCCCCGTCATGGTCTGTCTGCTGACCTGTGTGTTGAAATATAGGTGTTTTAGTCCTGAAGGCCTCATAAGGTTTGTCTAGTCAGCGTTTGCAGAAGCACAGTGGTGGGAAAACAGCGCCTTAAACAGCTGAACCCCAGATTAAGGAGATCACACAGTATTGGATAATTTAGTAAATTCTGAGTCATCATCCTAAGCAAAGATGGACTTTGACTGACACATTACATTTGTTTTTTACACAGTTAAAACATAGAAAGCAATGTTCCCTGGTTGGGACATTCACTGTGTTAGTGTGGGTGTGTGAGAGATGTGTATGAGATATGCGGAGGCGGAGGGTAAAACTTGTGTTGAATCGAAATTAAAATATAAAGTCACATGCAAGGAGGCACGATTGCTCAACTGAATTACAGACTCAGGAAAATGTTTTAAACACATACAGGAAGCAAATATTTAGCATGAATACAAGGGGCTAGCATTTCTAGCAGGACTGGTGGAAAAGGCTAATGCTAAGCTATCCTTATTTTTTGTTTATTTACGATGTCTGGAGATTTTCAGAAATGTAGTAACTTTCTTACATTGGATAGACTACTGAAGATTCTTCAGTGAAGAATATATTGTTTTTTTATAGCTTAGCCTATAACAGATAAGTTGATATAAACAAATATGTGATGATGACCATTAGTAACAAGAAAGATATTTTTCAGGTGATTTAAAAATGTGATGGTTGTTACGTAGTTCGTCCACCAGAGGGCACTGACGAGTTAATGATCTCACCTGTAAAGTGGACAGTGGATTTGATGTTGGTTAAGATGTATTTCCTTATGTAAATGACTCTTTGGCGCAATATATATATATATATACTGTTCTACAATATATGGATCATTTCAATTTTTTATTATTTTGTGTCACAGGTAAATTAATGCAGCTGTGCATTTTACAATTGAGGAAAACAATTAAACAGTGTAAGGGTTTTCAGGGCTGAAATTAATGAATTGCATTAAGAGTATATTTACTGTATCTTTGTTCCTGTCCTGGTATGCATAATGTCTGTGATACTAACAGGTACAATGTTCCATCCAACCACTAGCTGGAGCCAGTGACCACACATGCACTTTAGCCTTTTTGAAGCTAATGCACTCGCGCTTGAGATTGTTTGGCCTTATTGAAAGCCAATGTACTTGCAGAATTTCTCGTTGTTAATCTTCATGGTTGATTGCACTTTTTGTAAGTCACTAAATGTAATGTAATGCCCCACGCCTATGTGTGGTGGAACCCAAACATGACACAGATGTTGCAAGTGCTAGCAACTAGCGCAGAAACTGTACACAGGTTTGCTTTTGTGTCACTGACTCATACCGCCTCACTGAACATTACCTTTGAAGTAATTATGATGTTTCAAAACGACAAGGGTTCACACAAAAACACCAATAACTAATACTAACTAGTGTTGTTGTTTTCCTCTACTGGTTTCTGTCAAACACTGAGAAGACACACCTGTTGGGCATGCAGCACACACACACACACACACACACACACACACACACACACACACACACACACACACACTCACACACTCACTCACACACACACACACACACACACACACACACACACACACACACACACACGCACACAATTTGATACATTTCCCGCTCTTATGTGCCCATCCCCCCACATGGATCAAACCTGGCACACGCAATACATGTTCAGTGTCTATTCTTTGTATATTTACTACAGTTTTTCATGTATACCAGTAGTCTGATACAATATTTACAGTTTGAAAGGGTGTTCAATTAAATGTGGTGATGATTAATGGTTTTTGTGTTAATGTAATAGCAGTTAAAACAGGACCGGTCAAATTTGACCGCGAACACCAAAGTAAGGGGGGGAAAACGAAGACAATAGGAGGATTAAATTACCATTTGTTTGATCATATACTCCTCATGAGTGTCCTTCGATACCTAAAGAAATCTAATGCCTGCACGTCAAATTAAGTATCCAACATCAGAAACAAATTCCTGGGGATTTGAGGTAAATCTTATAATTTTTGACAAAAGTAAAACTGTCAAAACATCAAACTCTCACAAAGACTTCAGTATTTCACAAGTCTCCTTTATTCAGGCCTGTGCTTGGTAACACGTGCATTTTCACTAAAACCTCACATGATAAAACGAATGGCGCGCCTTTGCAAGCGTAATGCTTTTTATGCAGAAGTGTAAACAATTGCACAAGTTGTGAGAGTTTGTAAAAAGATGCTTTCATATAGTTTTACTTAACTACACTGAATTTTCTTCCAGTTTGATTCTTCGTTTATGAAAAAAACCGTTTTTTTTTTGTCTCTGAAAAACAAATGGTAATCTTGCGGGCGAAGTATATATTTTATAAATATGACTGAAGAGAGACTGAACTGATCTAAATGCTGATTTTTTTTATTCAAACAAATGCAATTGTACAAATGACTAAGAACCAGCTTAACAACCATTGTTTTCACTATATATTACATGCTTTTCAAATACATACAAATGCTCTAAAAAAAGACGGAACCAGTGTATTTACAAAACCAACATTTACATACGGCTTCATTCTCTTGAGAGAAATTAGGAGCACCAGTCCATGATTTCCAGCATGGATGAAAATAACCATGTTCAAATAAAAAAAGTCTTCCTGCAGTGACTGATCAGATGTGGCAGTGATATTTAAGTGTGGGTAATACTCAGAATGGTGACAAGTATTTGGCTCATTTGTATTGTAAGTACTGACAGTGAGAATACTTTGGAAATGACAAACAAAGAGTATGGTGGGTGTTAGTAACAAGCTACAATACAACTGGCTCTGCAGAGTGTTCCAGGAAGTAGCCATCACCTTTTGACTCATTCAATCCTTCATTTTTTTGATAATGTCCTTATCGCTCCTTGTCCGATCCTTCATGGTTACAGTGTTCATACATGTGTGTGGCGGAGGGTTGTTCGCAGCGGCTCAGTAATCCTCGCTTTGTGAAATCCACTTTCCCTTTGTCTCCACCACACAGTCCACAGCAGGTCCTGGTACAGTTTCAGTGCATCATCATCACCACAAGCACTCCCATAGAGACACGAAGACGCTCCCGTGGGCTTTTTTGTTCGGTACGATCACAGCGTTGTGGGTCAGTTTGGCAACAGATTCCTTTACTCTCACGAAAGTTAAGTTCCTTCATTCTTTGGATCCTCGCGTACAGAGAAAAACAGGTAAGTGCAGTCTAAGGCACAATGACAGCTTGTCAAGGTGTATGAATTCAAACGATGATGACAGACGGCGATTACACTATTGTTCCCGGTTTTGAATCTTCGTGCCAGTGTATCTTATCGTCCAGCTCTGGGTTCGTGTGCATTTGGTCACTGACGTGCGGGTCCATTTGGTTGACATCTATGTAGGACCTGGAAGAAACAGACAAGATGAAACACATGAGACAGATGGAAAAGGGAATGTCGATTGTGATTGGTTAAGAATGGATTGACCCTGGGCTGTCAACATTGTCCGATTTTATTTTTAGCTTTTAAGTTCGAGATTAAGAAACTAGAGCTGCAACAAATTGTTTCAACTGTCAAAAAATCTGCCTTTTATTTTAAGGATTAATCGAATGTTCAATAAAATGTCAGAAAATTGTGAAAAATGCTCATCTCAAAGTCCAAGAAATGTCTTGTTTTTTCAATTCGATACCCAAGTATATTCACTTTACTGTGATACAGAACTGAGACAAGCAAGACATCTTTGTATTCGAGATATTTTCTGCCATTTTAGTGGAAGATTGAAGGACTAATCAAACCGAAATAGTTGTTGATTATGTTCTGTCTACAGGACACTAAACTAAGAGAAATAAGACGCACTCTGGTTTGTGTCAGGCGTGTTGTCATCAATCTCAGTTTCAGACAGATGTCAAACCCAGGGTCAATCATTCTCACCGTACAGCAGAGCAGATGCACGCAGGCATTGAACACAAGCATAGCCTTTGGATTTCAGGGGTCACATGTTCCTCCTCTGCCACACAAGTGCTCTCCCACCACCACAAAACACCCAGGGAAACACAGCAAATCTGAAATGTGAGATGATTTCTGTTAGTCCCTGCCACACTGCCACAGATATCCAAAAAAACACACAACCGTCACCATGAGGGGGAGTTTTCACACTCTCGTCTCTCACCCTTTCTGCTGTGCTGGGACTGATAATGGGAGGGGACAGGGGGGGGGGTTATTTCTCTTGTTTGGTAGCATAGGCAACATCACCACGCCACTCTAAAGGCCGTGCAGGGAACGCCATCCTACCACGGCTCCGCCTCTCAAACTCTGGGGGACATCTGCGCATGAGAGGGGGCAAAGGTCAAGGGTGAGCGGTGTAATGAAACTTTTTGGAACACAAGGCGAAACACTGGAGAGCTCGAACTGATGTCAGACACTGAACAATCATTGGAAGTTGTGGCCAGAACATTGAGAAAAGACATTAGCAGCAAAGAAGTGATACAGCTCCAACCAATTGTGAAAAAAGCTCTCTCACCCAGTCCCAGAGTATTTAGCTAGTTCTAAGAGAATAATCAACATTTGATAACCAGTCAAAGCAGGCTCTGTTCCCAGCAGGGAGTGATGGGAGCTATCCACCTGATAAGATGGACGCCAAGATGTCCTCACTGCTCTCTGACACTGTTTGTCCTGGTATTATCTGAAGAATGTTTTATGAATGTTTTGGGCAAGCCGACTCAACTATCTGGGTCATAACTGTACACAGCTCTGGGAAAACAGCTTCCCACTGATATCAGGACAGTGGAGGGACTACTTATCTTCCATTGCAAACTGAAGACCCACCTGTTTCGCTTTACCTAAGAGTTGAACTTGTGCAGCAGTACAGAACAACCTTGTTTGAAGTGAATATTTCAGGACTTGTTCTTGTCCTTAGTTTGAATCTTATGCTTTATTTGCATTTATCGTAAGGCTGTGCAATTAATCGTATTTTAATCTCGATTACGATTTTGGCTTGCAACGATTACGAAAACAACGTAATCGAAATAAAACTATAATTATTTTTATAAAAAATAAAAAATAAGTTTTTTTTTTTATTGGTTTTTCAGTTGAGTTATACTTAAAGTTCACGGTAATCAACTGTTAAAAACATACTGTTACTTTTTTTTTTTGAAGAAATGGATGTTTTCAAAGTAAATGGATAATCGTGATATCAATTATTGACCAAAATAATCGTGATTATGATTTTTGCCATAAAGGCACAGCCCTAACTTATCGTATCGTACATCTCTTTGGATAAAGGCGTCAGCTAAAATCAATGAAATGATAGTTAAAGAATGACAAAGCTCCTAGGCGGTTTGCCCGCATGAGGCAGGGGAGTGAGAGGAAGGCAATAGCTAAGATGAATAGAACTAGAACTAAAAGCCATGTATGCAATGTGTGGGCCGAGAGGAAGGCAAACTGTTGAGAGAAATGTGACCACTGTGACAACAAAAGCCGGCTGGAAGAGGAAGTAAGGCAGGCATGTTTTTTTTATAAAGAAGCCATGCAGTTACCTTATCAAACATGACAATGAGCGATCAGTCAAACACACTTCAAAACAAGGACAAGCAAGACTATGGAGTCACGTTGCAGACAAAGTGAACGACGCGCAGGCTCCGGGCGTTTCCGTCTACTTACTATGAACTACCTTTAGCAAAGGACACCTTACTGAGCCTGTGCCCTCTGGAGGAGTTTGGTCGTGAAGGGCTGGAGGAAAGCTGCCTCTCCCGACACCCGGGGGAGTAGGAGCAGGAGGAAGAGGAGGGATAGGAGGAAGAGGGCGGAGAGGAAGAGCTAGCAGGGGAAAGGGCACAGCGCCTCTGGCCTTCGGGGCTGAGCCAGGAGCCTTTTAAAAGCTGGGAGGCGCCATATCTATAAGAAAGCAGGGCCGGTGGATAGTTAGGGAGGAGAAGACGTCTTAAGCTCAGAGGAACTGAGTGCACAGATCTGATAATCCTCAGATGAACCTCGCTTGTAACCACAAGGTTGTTTTTTCCATCTTAAAGTGAAGAAATGGTCCCATTGGCTACACATCAGAGCACATCATTGTTGTTCAAAAAAACATAAAGCAGCTTATTTTGTTCTGTAAACAGCCATTCTGGGTAATGAACAGTAGTGTTAGCCGTGGGGATCAGGAGGATCAGGGAGTGGCTTATTGGATAAGACGCTGAGTTAAAGCCAAGTTTCTTCTGTCTCACCTGCTGTGGGCGGAGTGGCTGTAGGGCGCCGTGCTGTAGGAGTAGGACTGCGGTGCGTGCGCGGGCATGTCGTATTCTGACATGGCACTACCAACACTCATGTGACCGTGCCAGTTTCCACTCAAGGACGCCGAGGACACTGGAGACAAAAATGGTACGAGTCAGCATCTGACATTCATGTGGAAACAGGGTCGACAGCACAATGCAGGAGACTAGAGATTCCCTGAAGACGTTTCTGTGATTGTTTCCGTTTTGATTTGTCTCGTTATAGCAGCTGTTATATCAGGCTCCAGACTAACGTTTTAACACAACATTCGTCAGTATAGACCGTTGAAATGTTATTCTTTTAAATTGTTATTGCCATCTATTAATAGTTATATGCAAAGATAGACATAGGAATCATAAGGAAATAACAGGGCATAGTTCCCTCTCTAATATCGATTTGATATCGATAATATTTTATACAAACAACTATTTATTCTTGCCTAAAACAGAAATTTACAAGATAACATTTCAACACATTAAGACAAAATTGATAATTAACCAGATTTGAACTAAATAGAGCTTGAACAAATCATCTCAAGTTAACTAGCTTGAATCCTGCAGTTTTTTTTAAACACATAATTGTCCACAATGCAGCGTGATCAAATAATAAAATAGGGGTGCGTTCGTGGCCGTGTCAACACTTAGTATATTGAATAAAGTATCTCAAAAGTAAATGTTGGTGGTTTCTTCAGCTGCTCAGCAACTACAAAGCACTAATTCTAATCTACCATTTGTTTTGTTTTTACTCAACATGGTCCAATAATGTATATCTGATGTATCGGGTGATCCAGCTGGAATCCATAACACACGGCGCGGTGATCTCACCTGAGGAGTAGGCGATGTTCCTGTGGTTGTGGCTCTGGGCTGAAGGCATGGTCTGATAGCCCAGGCTGTGCTGCGAGCCTCTGTCGTAGTCGTAGTTTCCGTACGCAGGTTGTTGTTGTGGTTGTTGTGGTTGTTGTGCGTTGCGTTGGTACCAGCCTCTCAAATGTTCTGCCACGATGGCTTTCTGGAAGTTCTTGACGGGCTGCTCGTTGCCGCGGGGGACCTGTCGATTCCTGGGCGGGCGCAAAGTGGCGTACGGGTTCTGCGACATGCCGTCCATCTCGTCGTGCCCGTAGTGACCGTGCACTTCGTGGCTGTGATAAGTTGGCTGTGTTGGGTGGTACGAAGGATTGACGGTGTAGTGTCCCTCCATCTCGTTGTCGTACATGTACACTCCGTTAGCGTAAGGCTCTGGTTCTGGGTAGCTGGGGTAACCCGTCACATAGTAGGCCGTGGTGGTGGGTCTGGCTCGCGGTTGGTTGGCATGGCGATTGTCAGGCTGAGCCAGGTTGGGCATGCTACCCGTGTTGGCGTACATGTCTTTTCTGTGGCGGCCGCGAGCTCTGCGCCTGTTCGTGTGGTTGCCGGGGACGCTGTACTCCACGCTGGACTGGCTGGTGTAGGAGGAGCCATCGTCGAGGATCTCGGTGCTGTTGCTGCGTCGGGCGGGGGTGAAGCTGAAGGTCGGCACGGGGGGCTCGGCCTCCGTCAGCTGAGACTGGGACTCTAGGCTGCCACTGCGCTGGCGGAAATGTTGTGGAACGTCCTCTGATCTGTAATAAAAAACACCAGTTAAAAACGTTTACTTAAAGAGTCCCTTTTAACTTCTGTAACATAATGACATCACTACTTAACATTTGCACTTCTAAGATAAGATAAGATGGACCTTTATTCATTCCTGTGGGGAAATTCAGTAATTCAAAAAGAAACAGGGTGAGAATGAAAAACACAAGACAAAATCAAAGATAAAAATTAAATGATATACATTAACTTTAAAATAAGAAATTTATTAAAATGAACATATATACACATTAGATATATTGACATGTATGTGTGAAAACAGTGTGTATTTTATGTCCAGTACTTGTGACCCATTGTTGTGCAGCCTAATGGCTATAGGCACAAAGGATTGTCTATTGGCTAACACTCCAACAGACATTGAGTAATAGGCTAAGGGGCGGGACATCTCTAAGCGGTTGACCAGTCACTACGCAGCCGACCAGTCACTAGACAGCCGACCAGTCACTACGCGGCCGACCAGTCACTACACAGCCGACCAGTCACTAGACAGCCGACCAGTCACTACACAGCCGACCAGTCACTACTAGGGTTGCAAAGGGGCGGAACATTTAAGTTAAGCTGGGGAATTTTGGAAATATTCTATGCAAAATTAACAAAAACATGACATTTCAACAGATTTCTTTTAATTTTCATTGTTGTTAAGTAGAACAGAACAAGTTTTAATTATTTTATTGAACAATTATTTGTTTCATTGAAGAACGAAAACATGGAGGAATGCACAGTGCCTGTAGGGGGTGTGGTCCCAATAGCCATGCAGTAAGCAGTGTGCTATGGCATGGATATTCAAGTGTACTTGAATGGCATCTGTTTGTTTTAGTGAAGATTATGCTAAAATATACTTTCCCCAACTATATTTAAGTTCCCTATGAAGTGCCAACCTTCAATTTGGAAAATTCCCATAAATTCCCGTTTATTCCCATGGAAAGTTTCCATCTTTGAAAATTCCCGGAATTTTACAACCCCAGTCACTACACAGCCGACCAGTCACTACACTGCCGACCA
>NW_011352892.1:0-3459 GCF_000735185.1 Notothenia coriiceps
TTACAATAACTATCCACATGAACAGGTACCAACAGCATCCGATTGAGTAGCATCCAACCAAGCTTTAAAAACATTTAGTGGCACCAGATTGCTCAGTTTCCATTTAATTTGCAGACTATTCCAAGACAGAGGAGCTGCACATCTAAAAGCTATCTTCCCTAAGACAGTCCTATCAGTTGGCACATTTCATAGAACCACAGTATGATATCTCAGGCAGTAGCCACTTACAATTTGCCGTGAGATCAGGGAGCAGATGTAGGATGGACGTTTCCCTAACATGGCTTTGTATATAAAAATGTACCAGTGACTGAGCCTCCGTACAGTTAGTGAAGGCAAACCTGCCCTTGCATACAGGGTAACAGTGATGGGTCAATAGTTTACAGTTTGTCACAAATCTTAGTGCACTGTGATACGCAGCATCTAACTTGATCAGGTAATGGGCAGGTGCATTCATATAAATCAAATCACCATAGTCCAGCACAGGTAAAAAGGTCACAGTGACTAGCCTTTTCCTGGCCTCAAGCGAGAAACAGGACTTGTTCCTGTAAAAGAAACCTAGCCTAACCCTCAGTTTTAAAGCATATCTTTACCAAAGTCTGGGTAAATCCACTTATTGTCTTATCTTAGTCCTCACACACAACAATATCTACCTGGCAGGTGCTGCCGATGGTTTGCAGATGTCATAGTGTGTGCCACCTGGTCTTAATTATAATCCATTTTAACTTCCATGATCTAAGACCACATATCGAGCTTACTCAAGCAAAGGGCTTTATTTCTCGCGACCCCCGGCAGCTCGCCTCAGATTGCAGTCAAGTGCGCAGCACTCATTGTGTTGAGGGAGTGCCAAGTGAACACCTGTGGAGCACTTGTTTCCAGGATGGGATCAGAAATAATATATTATCATAAATTATAGTTTGCTCAGTTAGAAGCTGTTACAATCATGAGCAATCACATTTGCTACTTTCATAACCTTTAAACACAGGGTATCACTTTAGCTAGCCTTATTAAAAAAGCAAATGGCCTGCGTAGCAGTAGCCCGGTTGCTCTGTGTTCCGATAGAAACACCGGGGTAGGACTGGCAGGAACAAACTGTCCTGAGCAAGCTTTTAGTGAAGATAGGAGTTTGAATTGATTTCCGATTTTCTTTTTGGAACAGTTTGCCTGTTGATTGGCAATAGAACTGCAGAATAATTCATCAAAATTACAAGTTTGATGTCCACATCAGCCCTTTGGTTTCTGTGGTTACTTTCTAATGATTACAAAAACTTAAACCGAATGAATTGCCGTGTGCAATTTCAACTTGTGGGTGCACAACACCCTACATTGATAAAATAGAGCCCTTAGAATCTGAGTTGAGTTACACCCATGAATAATCTGTCTTTCATAGAAATATTGCTTGTGTGTGTCTTTGTGTAGTCCTTAACCCACATCTTCATATTTAAATGTATGTGTTGCTGTTTATGCCAATGCATTCTTTCCCTTTTTTGCATTAATGGGTTGGCGGGTAAGCCAGAGCTCAATTGTACTGATGGAGGGGACAATGCTGGACAAAGCCATTCTGCCAGTGTGGACAGGAGGGTGGGTGGAATTGGTTGAGCGTAGAGCAGAATGTGTTTTTGGGTCCACATACAATAAGCCTGTGCTCTGCCTGTTAGTGAGTGTGTTGATGAGTGGGAAAGAGGCCGTGGCTTTGTCCTGCTTTGTTCCGGCCTCTAGCCAACCCTATCAGAACTCATTCACTCTCGCCTCTTCATCCAGAGGAATACTAGAAATTATACAGAGCTAAAAAATACAAATCTAGTGCCTCAGAAAAGGATTACTCAGAAGGCACCATGCTGCTTCGCTCAGAAAGAGCTTTCAGGAGTCGAGCAACAGAGGTAACACTCAATACACTTCTGCTAGAATGACTCATGGCATCAAGAGTAAATGCAGTTGTAAATGCCTTTTGACATTTTCTTATGTAGATACTAATTGAGAGAAGCGGTTTGTTGTGATTTGTAGTGAAGTTATTTAACAGCTCTACATTTTCTGGATTCCTGAAGTCCACACGATGAGCTGGTTTGATGTGTATGTGAACTTCATTTGAATATACAGTGGGGCAAAAAAGTATTTAGTCAGCCACCAATTGTGCAAGTTCTCCCACTTAAAAAGATGAGAGGCCTGTAATTTTCATCCTAGGTATACCTCAACTATGAGAGACAAAATGAGAAAAAAAAAATCCAGAATATCACATTGTCTGATTTTTAAAGACTTTATTTGCAAATTATGGTGGAAAATAAAAAATGTGGTCAATAACAAAAGTTCATCTCAATACTTTGTTATATACCCTTTGTTGGCAATGACAGAGGTCAAACGTTTTCTGTAAGTCTTCACAAGGTTTTCACACACTGTTGCTGGTATTTTGGCCCATTCCTCCATGCAGATCTCCTCTAGAGCAGTGATATTTTGGGGCTGTCGCTGGGGAACACGGACTTTCAACTCCCTCCAAAGATTTTCTATGTGGTTGAGATCTGGAGACTGGCTAGGCCACTCCAGGACCTTGAAATGCTTCTTACGAAGCCACTCCTTTGTTGCCCGGGCGGTGTGTTTGGGATCATTGTCATGCTGAAAGACCCAGCCACGTTTCATCTTCAATACCCTTGCTGATGGAAGGAGGTTGTCACTCAAAATCTCACGATACATGGCCCCATTCATTCTTTCCTTTACACGGATCAGTCGTCCTGGTCCCTTTGCAGAAAAACAGCCCCAAAGCATGATGTTTCCACCCCCATGTTTCACAGTAGGTATGGTGTTGTTTGGATGCAACTCAGCATTCTTTCTCCTCCAAACACGTCTAGTTGAGTTTTTACCAAAAAGTTCTATTTTGGTTTCATCTGACCATATGACATTCTCCCAATCCTCTTCTGGATCATCTAAATGCTCTCTAGCAAACTTCAGACGGGCCTGGACATGTACTGGCTTAAGCAGGGGGACACGTCTGGCACTGCAGGATTTGAGTCCCTGGCGGCATAGTGTGTTACTGATGGTAGCCTTTGTTACTTTGGTCCCAGCTCTCTGCAGGTCATTGACTAGGTCCCCCCGTGTGGTTCTGGGATTTTTGCTCACCGTTCTTGTGATCATTTTGACCCCACGGGGTGAGATCTTGCGTGGAGCCCCAGATCGAGGGAGATTATCAGTGGTCTTGTATGTCTTCCATTTTCTAATAATTGCTCCCACAGTTGATTTCTTCACACCAAGCTGCTTACCTATTGCAGATTCAGTCTTCCCAGCCTGGTGCAGGTCTACAATTTTTGTTTCTGGTGTCCTTTGACAGCTCTTTGGTCTTGGCCATAGTGGAGTTTGGAGTGTGACTGTTTGAGGTTGTGGACAGGTGTCTTTTATACTGATAACGAGTTCAAACAGGTGCCATTAATACAGTTAACAAGTGGAGGACAGAGGAGGCTCTTAAAGAAGAAGTTA
>NW_011352893.1:0-3889 GCF_000735185.1 Notothenia coriiceps
AGGCCTGTTTATAATATTGAATTCATCATAGAAATGGTGTTGACATTTTTAGTCTGGTTCTTGTTATTATGTGTGAATACATTATTTGTTCTATAAAATGTTCTATTCAATTAAATACACATTTGAAAACCAATTTATGGTGTATTTATGGTTTTTAGTTTAAGCTCTGAAGTGGTTTTTAAATCTACAAAAAGTTGGGGTGCCTTGGGGTCGAGAAATATATTCAGGGGTGCCTTGGTAAAAAAAAGGTTGGGAACCACTGCCGTAGATGTCTTCACGGCTGGACTGTTTGCACACTGCTATCTGAAGTCTGCTGCTTTGAGCATGTCAGTTGGAGTGATGACATCATCGTGTTCCATTACACAGGTGTTTATAGTTGAGATCAAAGGCTTCATTGTTCTGAATGAGAGATAAACCTCTTACATGTGAACGTTTTGTGGAAGAACCGTAACAGATATCTGTGAAATTTCAAAACGTGAAGAATGTCAAGGAAGTTGAGCATCTGAAGTGTAATTTTTGTGTAGTTTCGGGTTAATAATGTGGCCTTTTTGGCAGTTTAACTAAAGGTGTGCGGCTGCTGCCGTGAGGAAATATCTGCCTGAAATTACAATGGGATTTAATGGAGACATGTTGAACGTTTTTGTCACTTCATGCCCTCAAGAGGCACTTTGTTTAATTATTTTTGCTTAATTATTTGTCATTTTTCAAGCTACGAGATATTTTCCTACGTTTGTCATGACAAATTATGTCTCAGGAATGTAGGGTTTGGGAATTATGGAAGTTTTAAAAAATATATATGAAGGCAAATTTCAAGATTTCCTACACTCTAGCTGTGACATCACACACTCTAGTTAATGTTAACATCTGAAGAAGGCCTCTATACCAAGGTCTGAACAATGTTTAATATCTCTAAAAATAAGAATCAGATTTAAAAGTTGTGTTAGACGAATAGTATCAGAAAGATGTGTAACATTTTAAAGTTGGAATGAGGTTTCTGAGTGAAAGTATGAATGAACAGTTAGCAGTTGAAGTCGCATGAAGATTTGTTGAAGTCTGAAGAATTTCTCCATTGACTTCAATGGTTACAAATGTGATGAATTATGGGATGAATCACTGGAATTATGAAAGATATGAATGATAAAAGTAATAGCAATCGATTCCCGACCGAGCTGAACGTTTTGATGTTCGAAACGGAGTTTCTGCGATGTTCAAGAGAAGACCGGCAAAATAACGGGCGGAATCAAATTAAAGAATTTTGTGCGTAGAAGAACAGATAGTTGGAATGCTGTTACATATCTAACGTTAATTCGACATCCATATCTAATTCGACAGTTTAGCAAGCAAGCATTGACTGTATGGCCCGTGCACCTGCACCTGACGTTGCAGCCATACAGTCAAATATTATTAGCAAGCTAATAACGAAAACATTATTACGCTATCTACCACACACAACTGTATTTTCAAGCAAAATTAATGTCAGCTATCTGGGGAACAAATTATGAAATGTAGCGATAACTTACCGTCATGGACTGCGGTCTCTCGAGACTGATGGTTGCATCAAAAAGATGGCGGGGATCTAAATAATTTCACGCACATCACATAAAAGTACCCGGATTGAGAGAACACACTATCCGTGGTTAAATATGTTTAATACCATGATCCAACCCTGTACTATATAGTGTATTAACAACAGGTGGTGTTTACCATGTTAAATGTAACACCAAAACCACAACACTTTAACCCGAAAAGCCCTAACACCAAGATTTTCACACTGGCGAATTTGCTATGTGCAGTGAAATAAGCCCATAAATGGGTACATCTTTACAAATAATTATTCAAAAAATTGAAATTTGTTGGGATGTTTTGCAAATAAGTATTCTATTGGATCCCGATATCAAGCATTTCCAAAACAAATCCTCTTTTCGATGTCCCTTGGAATTTGTGTTAACAATGTTTTGTGAGTGTTCGTTATGCTACCATTATTTCCCTATGTGAGACTTAAAAAAAAATTCAGCAGCATTTTTATTTTTTATTTCCCTGCTCATCTAGCAGAAATTGAGACACACAATGCGTTGTAATTTACTTGTCTGTTGATGACATGACGAGTAGTGTCCAATTTCCTACATAAAGATCTCAACCCTTATCCCCTTTGGCTCGTTTCCGATAGGGCCACAACTCGTTCGAGGTCACTTCAAAACTAGGGGTAGGGCCGAGGGAATTGGGACTGAGCCTTCCTGTCTCCAAACTGCAATTCACCCAAATACAACCTTGCAACTCTAAGCTCAAGAATTGTCACCACCAACTGCTCAGGAGGTCAAACATCACAGAGAGGGAACATGCAGAGGAATCCCACGAGCACTCTTACAGACGAAGGTCAGCGCTGTGCTTCAAGCACTTAGCGAGCCACCATCGTCTCCAACCAATCTTTCTGCTTCAAATCTCCTCTGAAATTATTATTTTTTTAATTTGTCAACGCCTTTCTATCATATGCTCCATCACTGTCCGAGCCGGTGGCAGGGGCCAGGGGCTCGGGGGGCGGGGGAGTGATGTGGTGAAGGGGGGGTGACGTGCTGCAGGGGCCAAGACAGCTGCTCTCAGATGGGAAGACGGCGCTGTGATTAGGCCCTCACGTTGGCTGGAATTGTCCTGGACAGCCTAGAAATCAGATTATTAACTCTGATACCAGACACTCTGTCTCCTGGCCGGGATTAGCATGAAAATGTTGATATGGATCGATAAGCAATCTTTCCCCTTCCTCACAATCTCCCAAGGCTTCATTAATCTGTGTGTATGTTTATGTCAAGGAATTAAGACATCCCTGTTAGCCCATCATCCCTCTCACCAACAACCCCCCCTCAGCTCTCAGGATGCTCGACGGGAGCATCTCATAGAGATTTATTAAATCAAGTACTGACTCTACTTATCCTCAAGGAAAATTGCCTCCTTTTCCTCCATCCGGCCTCTCATGTCTCTCTGAGGATCACTCGCTTGTTCCTCAAGAATTCCACAAAGTGTTATATCGTAACTGTACTTGACAATAATAGACATGACTAATCTACAATAGACTCACTATTCCATAAATTAATATTAAGAGACTGCAACAGGGAAGGACAGATTGCAATAGTGAAATATAATATAATCTTTATATTAACTTAATACATTTGATATGTCTGAATAGTTTCTTACGACAAAAGCAATAGTAAAAAGCAATAGTAAAAATCAATTCAACACTGTTAAACACAAGCATCGTCTTCAGAGTGAGATGGGGGAACATAGTAATATGTATATTCAACCAAGTCTTACATCTAAATGTGTAATAACTAAGTTGGTCCACAACTTGGGACGTATTATTTCTACAAAAACGCCTCTGAAATTGTAGGATCCCTACGTTTTTTTTCACCATTCATTTCCAAAGGCTGGCATCTATGTCACGTGATCTTCAAATTTCTCTCCGCATAAAAAAAAAACATGGCCGACCATTTTTTTTATTCCCGGTGGAAAATGCCTATTTTAACAATAGAACCGCCAGAGATTTTTTATACCTAAAACCACCACCGGGGTCAAATTGACCCGGCATTAGAATGCATTGATTTTCAAGGTAAAAGTATTGCTTAAAAAAAAAAAATGGTCCTGTGGTATTGGTATTTTGACAAGCAATTTTGTTAAATTGTTTCGTTTATTAAGGCTACAACATAGCGTTGTGAGGCGGTTGTCGTTGTTGGGTGAAAAGCAAACAGCTGTTTGCTGCGGAGCGCAGCGCGAGCAGTCTCCCGTGAGCGGGAGCGCGCTCCTTCACTACAGACTGTCGCTATCAATATATCTATCTATCTATCTCTCTCTCTCTCAATCTATAAGGAACCGCAGTAGACAAAAGGTGTTGCTATAGCAA
>NW_011352893.1:4007-16915 GCF_000735185.1 Notothenia coriiceps
ATTTTTAACAACATAGGGTGCTACATAACACACTTTCAGGAAAAATCACGGACTGGGAGACTTTAATATTTTATTGAAAAAAAGTTACATACAATAAAAAACAGCTCTGGGTCCAATTGACCCAATTGGCGGTTCTAGTGTTAAGGTTAGTTTGGCCATTAAAATGCTTTTTGATGTCATTTGATGCGAGAAATATGAGTTTTTATTTCAGATTATGTGTGCAGTGGATGCACATGATCTTTAGTTTGCTAGTTATTACAAAGAGTACTTCAGGAAATTCTGTACATATAACGTGTTCATTGTTACCAAGGTGGTTAATAGGGACGCTGTTATCGATATTATTTCTGTTTTGTTGTGTAACTGTTTAATGGTGTTATCTTTATTGCTACCCCCTTCCCCGTCAATTTATAGTGTTGGTCCACAGCGCAAACGTATTAGTTTAACAAAATCCACATCTAAAGATATGTTATTTTCCCCTGTTCAATTCCAGTCTCACATCCCACATCACATCATCATTACAAATANCTCAGCTCGGTGATTTGGATGGTTTAGCCGCAATGCACATTGGGAGATGGTGTTTATGCGATGTGAAATCCGAAAACATAAAAATAATACTTTATTACGAGTGTGCTTGCTTTCCTCTTTGAAAGTCATCACATAACGGCATTGTAATACACGGTTCGGCTGCATTAAATATTACATATCTGCCGTAGTTCTCTATTTATAGAGCCCTGATGAGAAGACTTCGAGACAAACAGGAAGAACTGCCGCCAAAACTGAAAACGTGACGTGGATCATAAATATATCAGCAATTAAACAACATCTTACATTTCTTTTCACACAATACGTCTCCTCGCAGTATCAACACTAATTTGGCTGACTTTTATATTTGATCCAATTGGTAGATAGGCTGTATTTACACCATAACGGTGCACAGCTAATAGAAAGGGACACCTAGTGGTTAAAGCATGTTATTGAATTTTATTATTTTTATTATTAGATATTAATAGGATCTCTATAAAGTATATTCATTACTCGTTATTCTCTACAAATAGTTAATTAAAGATTGTATATAATGACTATTTTGCGCATCCCTTTAAAGATTTCAAGATTTTCTAAGGTTTATTGACATATCATATACACAACTACAGTGTAGTTATGCAATGAATGAAAAACTTGGGTCACAGGTTCCTCAACAGTGCATTACAAGACATCTATCAATATGTGTGTACACCTCCAGCATTAAACTGTCATATTCTGCACATTTCTTATACTACATACATCTTATAAGTGTATAATTAATATGTATAATATCAGTCCAAAAGTCATTTGTCATTTGTAGCTCCACTTTAGTTATTATTTAACTTGACCAAGTTACCAGTAAGTGCATATTCCCGCATTTCTTAGAAAACAATTAATGCGCATGTACAGTCAATGGTTTGCTATTTAGTTTTGACTTTACTAAGCTTCAAAATATTGATCTTGAATCATTATGACTTTAAAATGCACTGCTTGTTTTGTTCTGTCACTACAAAACAAGTGTTGTTGTACATGGTCTATAAAGCTACAATCTCAAATATGTGTTTTTTGTCTTGGGCATCAATTATGACTATAAGCAATAATTGCTGGAGTGTTTTTTCATCTCACTGCCCAAAGGTGGACGCTTTTACTTTTCCCAGGAATATCACAAAAGACAAAAATGCAAGAAATAATTGAGTTTTAGGCTAAATCACAATTGGGTTACCTGATTGGGCATTAGTAACATACAAGACATTTATTCAAAATATAATTATTTAGGGTTCAAGTTGTCAAAGTTTGGTGGGTTTTGTATTTTCTGATTCCTGCTTTAATTTGTAAAACACTGTTCTGTCTGATTTCACTTCCTCTCTTTAGATCCCGCCTTTTTGTGATTGCTTACCCCACTTTGATTCTCTCCACCTGTGTCCCTCACCCTTATGTGTTTGCCACCTCCAGATGTGTCTTGTTAATGTGATTGGTCCAGTGTGTACATATGCCTTCTTTTGCTCAGTGTCCTCTACCCCTATTGCTGTGTTACTCTATTTTTCCATGTTTATTTTCGGTATGTTCCTTTGTTTTGTATTACCTTCCCTGATCCCTCTGTTTTGTTGTTGTTGTGTTAACCAGGTCTTTGTTATCAGCTCTTTATTACAACTGGCTTTTTGTTCTTTATACCTGCCTCCCTTCTTGATTCTTGGATTGGATCCAACTTCCTGCTAAAAGCGTGACCAACAGATTTCATTTTACAGGTTTCATCTCTTGTGATGGGAATGACAAAATGATTCATTTAAGGATTTGTTTTAGCTCATGTAGGTCCTTCACTTGCACCAAATATGGCAAAAAAAATCATCTTAAGATGTCAGAAACTCAATTATTTTTATTTTCAATATCTTTTAGATGCTGAAACTACATATATTTCTCATGCAAATCAAAAACCAACAAGAAATGCATGAACACTAAAAGTAGAATCTGGCTATTTGCTTCACTTCCAAAATTATAAAAAGAGATGTAAATAGTCAAAACACTTATAATTATACTTTTGATTAAAATGTTCTGAGAAAAAAGCTATTTTACGGTTAGTGATATCAGAATTAGAGTCCAACTCATAACATCAAAGTGGGCGATGTAACGTGATCACTCTGCAGGATCTAAAATCCCCCTCTTACTTATGTCAAACGTAAAGAAATAAATACACAACCGTGATAGATAAATAAATAACACCACAATGAAAGGAATATGCGAATGTGTTGATGGATTATCTGAAACTCAAGGCATGGGGCGGAGAGTGCCTGAGCAGAGCCGGTGGAAAGGATCAGTGCTCGTATAATTATGACCCATACGCGAAGCATAATTAATCTCGCCTGCATCATTAGGAAACACGAGTCCAGCCATGTCATTAAAGTGCTTTTAGTCGTCCTACTGTCCTCCCTTTGCCCCGATGCACTCTCTGTTTTACCAGCCCACTGCTGGTCATTTACAGAAAGAGCACTCATCTATGCGGCGGCATGACTCCTCACATATTGTCTTTATGTCCAATCTTGGTTAATAATGAAGAGCTTTAGAAGGAAGGAAATGAATGAATTAAAGTCTGGGGAAAATATGGAGTCAAGTTTGACAGTGATAAAGCATTTTCTTTCAAGTCGAACTCGGGCTATTTTATGATTTGATGAACTGCGTCGGTCAGTAATCTGATTAAAAGTCTCTGCAACTACTTGATGGAAGGAAAGTATACTTGCTGCAGACTTACTGTTTTAGAGGAAATTCAAAGGGCAATGTTTCTTCTACAAATGTATTGAGGTTTCTTTTTACTTGCTTTGGCTTATCTTTGGATACCGTTTTAATAATATATATTGCAATAGTCCCAACTGATCATGGTACATCACTCATCTATTTCATGTCTGCAAAAGGGTAACATCATTCACTCAATGTGCTGGATAAAATCTTAAAATGTTTCTTTACCATGTAATTCAACCCTGGAAATGTTTGTTATACAGTATGCAAACTCACTGACTGTGTACTGTAGTATACAAGAAAATCTGTTTTGTCGAGATTAATGCACTTGGCAGTTTTATATTTTATTTCAAAAGTAGTTTAAAGTCTACCGGAAAAGTAGACTTTAAATAAATAATAAGTGTAGAGTACACATAAAAGGATATACATTTATTGGTTTAGCAAAGTGTTAAATGTACTGTAAACAGAAAGTTTGCCTTTGATCTTTTTTGAAAAGTCCCAAAGTGAAAGTGTCATAGATATGATGTAAATGTGATGTATTTCTGACATATTTTGATAACTGAAGAGATAATTGTGCATGTGATGGCTTAAATTATGATAAAAAGTTGTGAACTTACTGTTTTGCACACATTTGCCAAAATACATACACATTTGTTGGAAGTAAGAACAAATTATATTCTGTTTTGAAATACAATGATTATGACTAAATAATTGAGCCAAAGCAGATGAGAAAAGCTGTTATTAAAAAAAGAAAATAGGGTTAAATGCAACATAATTAGCACAGTTTCCTTTGCGGCTTCCAAGAATACTATTAGTAGAGTGATATTATTTACTAAAGTGCTAATACTATTCTCCCGTATCCATTAACAAAGTGAGGTATGTGTATAGGTAAGTGGATCCAATTGGCTAAGAGCTTGTGGTTTCAGCAGAGAGTGCTTTTAAGTCTGCACACTCCAAAGTATTGGACTCGGGGTCAGGTTCAAATTAATTAAAGGGCTATAAATGAAAGAGGCCGCTAATGACTGCAATCTTATCTACCCAATATTTCATATTTCATCGTTAAACAGTAAAATGACCCGATATGATCCTGGTACAGTCCCAATTATGCGGCATTGATCAAAGTGACCTTTTCATACCGCGGAGTGTAGAAAAATCAATCCAGCACCTCCTTCTTCTTTTTTTTCATTCTGCCTGCATACTAAAGTTCCACTGGCTGTACATACGTCTATATATTACATACAAAGCAAAATGCTGCCTCTCAAATCCAGTGACCCCCAACACAAAAAAGCAATCTCTCCATGCCCTGTTCGTCTAATTCTTTTGTTCACAAGCATGTTGTATTTCTCTTTGTGTTTGTTTGTTTTTGCCCCCCCCCCCCTTACCTCAACCCACAATCCTCTGCTCGCCCTGTCTGCTGCCAGACACCCAGCCATGTTAAATCCCAGAAGCCGAGACAGGTGACGAAAACGGGGCCAGACTGCTCTGCCCATCAGTGGAGGGGCCGGGCTGGGAGCCATCATAATGGCTAATTCCTCCCCGCCCGGCCCAGGGAGCAGGAAAAGAAGCGAGACGGGAAAAGTGGAATCGGTACAATGCCTAAACACATTTCGCTGCAGGATCTGTCTTGATTTGGTGTACTGCTTGACACTCTCCATTTTCTGTTTGACTGGTAACTGCTGATGGGATTTTCCCTTGTCAACTCACCATGAAACAAGTTCAATGTATTTTTCGAAAGATTGCCAAGTTGGGATGCTGTTTAGCACGAGCACAATGGACCAGATCTACTTGATTAAAGTTTCAATGACTAAAAATATGTTTTGCTGAGGAAAAACATTTTTACCTACAGTCTGCAAGAAAAGATGCAGGCATGAGTGAGAGGACATTGGTTTTGATTTATTTGTTACGAGTGATACATTGTGAAGGGCATATTTTTGTTTTAACTTCAATAGATATTTTTGTACAATGGGCTCTAAAACTATTTTTTTTCTTTTACATCTACATAGAAATAAAAATGTATTGCTTGACCTCATACAGGACTTTTATTATATGAATTCTTACATTTAAGAAATGTATTTTACACATTATTTTGTCAATATAAATCTGAGACTTAAAAATAAGAATAATCTTTAGAAAGGACTGGCTATAACAAAGCATTTGACAAGAAACACATTTAAATATGTGTATATTAAACGTTTTTAGTGCAGTGTACAATTGTCAATACAATAGTGAACCATAAACGTAAGATCCAACAACTAATTTACTTGTGAAAAAGGGGACTGACGTGGATTGTGTTAGTATTTTAAATAAATAATCCTAAATGTTATGTTCGAGATGATGTTTGGGTAGATCACACATCAGCTGTTAAGTCGCAGCACTTTGGTTATTCTTCTAATATCCCAATGCTTTTTGCAGAGGCATGTTTGTCTATAAAATAATTTGATAAAATGACTAAGCAAAGATTACAGGCTAGTGAAAAACCTGGCATATGAAATTTAGATAAAAAATCTCTTGACTGGTATTGGTTGGTTTTGCATATCATTAATTAACTTTCCTGTCATTTGAAATGCTGCCTCCCTCCCAGCCCTTGCAATCAGCTCATTCTTATCACCTGGTTCTTCAGCCCATCCCTTCACCTTCAACTCATTCGATAGTGAGCCCCATAGTAATACCACTTCACTTCCTCTTGTTCTGGGCCTTTTGTACTTCCAAGCTCTCCATTGTTCTGTAGCCCAGCAGGTAGTATCCTGCCTGCCCCCTTTTTTGGATTAGTTAGCCTGATTGACAAGTCTCCTCTTTTTGATCCTGCCTGTACCTGACTAAACTGAACTGAACCTCTTGAGCCTTCTGCCTGTATCGGTGTCATGTTTGGGATTCAGCTACCAGTGAACATTACATTTGGTATGGACAATTCAGGAGCCTCTAGGGATGTACCCAAATCTGAATATGCTTCTCAGTGAAACAAAGTTATGCAATGGATACAGATATTTCCTCTACAAGAAAGTGCTCAATATTGGGTGAACAAAGAGACATATTGAAACATAAGGTCAGTTATGATTCCTCTAATCGATTCAAATTATACAGATAATGACGTCTCTCTAGACATCTGGAAGCACTTTGCCTTTGATAGGGACATGACCGTCAATGTCCAAATCTATTCATGTAAAGAACCCACATTTGGCACTGAACTAATAATAAATATACAATGTGGAACACTATGTCTATATAATCTCAACATGTTAACAAAAACTGCAAGCACTCATTTTTCCCCGTCTGAATTAATCACTAAATGTGAGGCGGGTCATAAACTAATCCATGTTCACCGCCCTGCTTATGAACAGGCTTATGAATCATAGCCTGTTAAAACTGTACGGGCTTTGGCAGAAAGGTAAAAGATTGCTTTTATTCTTTATGACTTGCCCGAGGAACAGCAGCTTATAATCCACTAAGCACGTCTTAATCAATGTTCCCCTCCGCCACGCCGCGGCCTGTGAGGAGCAAAACAGAACATGATGGATATAATCTGCGTAAAACCTCCCTCCCCGGAGCAGATTAATTATGATCTTTGTAAGTCATAAACACATCCTTTTAATTATTGATGGCAAACCCCCTTTGAAATGTAATTGAAATTAAATCTATTTGATTTAGAGCACCAGTGTTATGAGCTGCCTTTTGCTCTCGACTGCTTTATAGACACCCAGTCGGCAATTGCATAAAATATTTCATTGGCTTAATGGAGAGGGATAATACGCTCGCATTAGAAATTAGTTCGTTTTCATTGGCGCCAAACCCAGGGTTTTCAAGGTGAGCAGGTTGATGGAAAAAGGGGGGGTTTATTTGTGTGTGTGTACAGGGGGAGGGACCCCATGGTTTGCCATGACAGCTCTGCTTGAATCAAGTGTGGCATCCTCATATGAGTGAAAATAATGGAATCCTATATGTCTTTGGGCATGTCAGCATTTCACAGCGGGCCCAAATGGAAAGTGACGGCCGGTCGAGGCTGAGGAGGGGGACAGAGATGCTGAAATGGAATCAGGCCACCACGAGGCTAGTCCTGTCGCTGACCCCCAGTCAGGCAGAGCCGGGACTCACTGTCATCAAACATCAAGATAATTTAAACCTCCATCCGCTCATTTTCTGGTTTGTTTACCTGTCTGTTTATAGGCATAGCAGTCGAGGAAAAAGAGATACAGAAGAGATTGATATTGCTACGACGATGTGATTCCGAAAAAAAATACGAATGTGCTCAAGCACTGAAAATAAGTAGTTCTTAAATTCTTATTACTACTTGCCGGCACTGTGAACCAGGAAATGTTGAGTACCCCAAAGTTTTATGTCAGAAACCTATGGTAAGGGTCCCAAGCAATTAGAAACTGCAGGCTGCTCATTTTCATATGTTTGGCAATTTTCACACTTAGCTTAAATTGGGTTTATTAGCATTAATTAGCATTATAGCCTATATGACAGGTCAACACTCTCCAAATGCCATTGTATTTAGGTTTCTTCTTTTATTTTTTGGGCATTTTACAGATGTACCATTATATGTGTCTAATGTGTTGTGCAATAAAAAAAGATATTGCATTCATTTATGACATACACTAATTTCAAAATGTTAGTGACATAATTGGACATAATGAGCATTGAATGAGCTGGATTATGAAAGAAAACACACACACACACTGTGACATCTCTATTTCATACTCTGGACTTATTTACAAAACCGCCAAAAATATAATGAAAAAGCTCCAGCCTGAGATAAGAGGCTGTGGTGTATGGATGATTTAAAGCGTGGTAGGAGTTTCTGGAGTTTGTGGCTGAGGGCAACATGCTCCAGTAAGTATGGGGGTCGGCTAACCTGGAACCACTTACAACAGAGGATGTCCTTTTTCTTTCCTATCACCGGTTTCCTTCCACTGTACTGTAACACACGTTTAAAAAACAACAACACCTCCCTCCCCCGATACAAGTTCCCTTTAAAAACTCTGATCCCCCCTCCAATCTGCTTTCACATGACTGAGTCATTATCCCCTCCCACCTCACCCCCCAGCACCACGCATCCTAATCAAAGATATAGAGATGAAAAGGCTTTATTAATAAAAAGTTCCCCTTGAGGAAGATGGAAACTAAATGATTGCTCAAATGTGCCCAATTTGAGGCAGATCTGCTGGCAGACTGGGCATCTGGATTGGGCGGGGCCAGCAGGAAACTCGTACATCTGGAAGCTGTTTACCCAGCAGAAATTAAGAGACGCACCACGCACAGATATACCACCCGCAGTCACTAACTTGGAGTGTAAGTGAGTGTGTGTCTGCGTAAGTAACACATGTTCTTTTTTTTCTTTTTCCTACCCATTTTTGGCATTAGGGTTGTCTTTTCTTATCACTCTTATCAGAAAAACTGTACTTTTTTTATTGGTCTCCAGGGTGAAGTAGTAGTGAGTATCAGTCACGTAGCAGAAATATTTTGTAGCGTCCAGATGTTGCGCACAATACTGTAACTGCAGCTATTTTAATGGATGCAAAGTGAGACAGATGCAGCTGGGATGCTTCATAAAAATCCATTTGTGCACAACAAGCCATTACACTTCTGCAACAGCGAAGGACATCCAAAAACACTTTACAGAAGATGTGGAATCTGTGCCTGTGCAGAACAGCACAGCACAGCAGTGCTTTTTAGGTTTTTTTCCATCTCATACTACTTTTCTGCTGCTCAGAGGCTTTTTTCTGGTTGCTGTGGTGATGGAGGAATGTCACATTAGTCTGTGATTATCTCTATGAGGTCTGCATTCGGTTTCCTCCAACTTGAGTAATTGCATTTTTCGTCCTGCTTCTTCTTCTCCTTTTTTTCGTCTTTTTTAATCAAACTCACAAACAATAAGCGGGCAGGCGTTGACAGAAAGTCAATGTGGCTCGGACAGCCGCTTGGTCTGAGAAGAAGGCCCGACACCGACGCCTTTTATGCTCCGGATGACGAGGCCAAGTGGGCCCCCATCACATGGCCGCCAGGTTAAACAAAAAGCCTTCTGAGCGATCGGCCTCGCAGCGCTGAAGCGAAATCCAGTGCAGCGGCGCAGACAGCCACCACTGTGCAATTCTAGTCGTCAGACAAAAGACTGATGCTATCTAATAAAGAGGGCTGCATCCATCTCGAGCACACATACATCACCAACAACACAGAGAGGCAGAAAGAGGAAGAGAATGGGTATGTGTAAGGAGAGGCAGGCGTGATAGTTGTTGACTCTCTAGCACCATAAATAGTAGCTGTAGTCTGTCAATGAAAAGAGACTAAATAAATGAAAGGTGGGACAGTAGATTGAAGATGCAGTGCAATAACATGAGGTCATTCTCAACGTCTATGGTGTTCAAAATAGAGCTTGGGGACACTGAAAGGCCATTAAAGGTGATAAGGACTCTAAAGAATTATTTTAAATTACAATAGAGGAAATCCAAATGATAGAATATTTAAAAACGTTAGGTCCCAAAATGACCACTATTCTCTTGATTTTCAGTGTAGATAGTTTGATGTATAAATACTACAAGAACATTAAGCCCTTTAATCACAATGTTTCAACAATGTTGGTCTTTCTAGCAGTTAGACAATCCACCACTTTTAGTCTCAAATGAAATGTCCATCAAATGGTTTGTCATGGCATTTTGGACATTCATGTTCCCTAAGGAGGAACCCAAGATGACTGGTGATTTTCATCTTTGGCCATTTTCAAATCTGATTGTTAAATACTTATTTTTGTTTGTTTCCAAGTACTTGACAAGCTTTGCCATGAGCCTCAGCTGTGTACCTTTCATAATGTTAATTAGCAAAGGTTATTATGTTTGCAAGCTAAATGCTAAATCAACAAGTCTTCCAAATAAAATCAAAGAGCACCAACGTCAATCAAAAATAAGGCGTGAATCCACTATCTGATTTGAATACGCTCCAAAATGTAATTCTTCAACCTTCCACCAAGTTTCATGAAAATCGGTGAGAGGTTTTTCCATAATCCTTCTGACAAACACTCAAACAAACTGACAAACAAACATAACCTCCTTGGGCGGAGATAATAATAAATCTTGCAATCTCACCAAATCAGATGCAAAAGACTAAAATGTGTTAGTAAACTGTCTGTTATATGACAATATTACCTAATACAACCAGTCAGGTGGCTGCCACTGTTATACAAATGATAAATATGATCAAGGTGTGCAGATAGCAGACCCTTGCATGGTGATTAGGGGTGAAAAGGTGCATTCAAGACAGGAAGAGGATGAGACATGACTGCTGTTAAAATTGAATACTTGGGACGAGTGCACATTTTATGGAAACGCAAAGCTCATGTCACTCTGCTTGCGATCACGGCTAACATATGCATGACAGCGGCCACGCTGAGATGTTTGCTAATTTCCCCCTATTTTTTTTATTCCATTTTATTTGTACTCATTGATTTTGTGTGAGGATGGGAATAGCTGGCCATCAGAGCTCGAGGAATAAAATGCTGGCACTGACCTGTGCATAGATAATTTGCCATGAAAGACAATCAATAAATAACAAACACTCCCTAATCAGCCAAGGACCTGACAGAATGACATTCCATTATCCCCATCTGGCCCAGTGCAGTCAGAACAGCCAAACCTCAGAGGGCCAGGTTTCCCCCAACACACACTTCCTGACCAAAGCCTGTCCAGGCCCTGATGTCACATCACAACACACACACATGAACAGACAAATAATTGCCTTACAGACACAATGTGTCACTGCTAGCGCCCCTACCAAAAGCATCTCGTTAAATGTTGTAAAATGAGCATATACTCGGAAATGCAGATTGTGTGTTATGGAAACCAATTATGCTCCTCCACAACAAACAGATTTATGTGACAAACATTTCCTTGTGTGTAATATGAAAAGAGTAGCTGAGATGAAGTAATTAAACAGCTTTGGTTCAGAAAGAGGCAGAATACAATCTCTTTTTAGTTAATTATATTCTGAAAAATGCTTAAGTTAGATGTGGTATGAAGAGCATGGGCGTTCTTTTTTGAGGTATTAGATTGAAGGAATTCCCTTAGCACATGACTTGGCCTCAAAACTGTTCAAGAAATTGTGTCAGACCTTAATCAACCTTTTCAGATATACTTAAACCAAAATGACCCTCCACAGCGTTGGCCATTTGTTTGAATGCTGAGACCTTTTTGTTTCCTGAAAAGAGACATCATGTGGTTGTGCAAGTCTTGATGGATCTTTTTGATTAAACAGTATATTAATGATGCATTAAAGATCTTAAGACACATTTTATTGCAGACCCTAAACCTGTGGGAATACAATCAGGTCCCTACCCAACTGGATTAGACTGTAACAGAAACCTGACCTGTTACCAGAGTTGTGTTTGGTCCAAATTAAATTCAAAGAACTGAGTGGACCCATGAGCCTTTCATTCAGATAATGACTCTCCTCTCCTGGGGAGCATGACGCCACTTCTGCACTGTAGAATGTGGTTTGCATCCTGCCTATACCCAGAAGTCAAATAAGTTTTCTTTTAGCCAAGACCACAATCTTTTCCTAACCCTAACCAAGTTTTAGTTTCTTAATCCTAAGTGTGAAATTGTCCATTATGAACTGATAATTATTTCTTGAGCCATGCTTTATGCCAATCTGCAGTGCTTAACCAGTGCACAGATGCAGCAACAAGACTGTAAATTCAAACTAAAATTGTAGTCCTGTTTACTGTCGTCATAATCCAAACCACTTCCCATACTGTAGCTCCCCAGCCCCCACTTAACACAGATCAGTTGGGTGAGTCATGCAAATAAGGGGTTGTCTTCATGTGCCTTCTCAGACCACAGCTACCTCTGATTTATCAGTCTACTGTTTGTAGTTTGCAGTGGTGTAAGAGTTTTATGATCTTACATAGAAAGTTTTGTAGGATAATCGTTTTTGGGGATAACTGTATGAATTTGGAACATTGCTTATATTACATTACATTACATTGCATTTAGCTGACGCTTTTATCCAAAGCGACTTACAATAAGTGCATTCGACCAGGAAGATACAACCTTGAAGAAAACAGAATCATATAAGTACATCAGGTTTCATAGAGCCAAAAATTTCAAGTGTTACTCAACTGGCTTTAGATAAGCCAGCCCTTTATTAGTATATAAGTGCTTTGTTAGTAATTCTATCGCTCGAAGTGGAGTCGAAAGAGATGAGTTTTCAGTCTGCGCCGGAAGATGTGCAAGCTTTCTGCTGTCCTGATTTCAATGGGGAGCTCATTCCACCATTTTGGAGCCAGGATAGCAAACCCACAAGTTTTTGCTGATGGGAACTTGGGTTCCCCTGGCAGTGCAGGTGCAGCGAGCTGTTTGGCCGATGCAGAGCGGAGTGCACGTGCTGGGGTGTACAGTTTAACCATGTCCTGGATGTAGGAAGGGCCAGATCCATTCGCAGCATGGTACGCAAGTACCAGTGTCTTGAAGTGGATTCTAGCAGTTACCGGAAGCCAGTGAAGGGAGCAGAGGAGCGGCGTGGTGTGGGAGAATTTTGCAAGGTTGATAAGACCATACTAGCCGCTGTCATTCTGCGATTAGCCTGCAGGGAGTCGGATATCACATTCTAGGTTAGGGAGTCCATCCAGGTACGGATTCTTGCGGTAGTTTAGGGTCGTGTGAGTGATGACG
>NW_011352893.1:17837-26557 GCF_000735185.1 Notothenia coriiceps
AGCGGGTTTACAGAGAGGTTAGAAGTAGTGCAGTTCCTTGAGAATATAAGATCAAGGACATTGCCAGCGTTATGAGTTGGTGGGGATGGAGACAGTGAGAAAGCAAAGGTGGTTAACAGAGATGTTAGTTCTTCTATCTTCCCTGTCTGGAGGTTGAAGTCTCCGAGAAGTACAGCGGGAGGGCCAGTTTCAGGGATGTGTGAGAGGAGATTATCTAACTCCTCCAAGAAGTCCCCCAAGGCGCCTGGTGGACGGTAGAGAACAACAATGGTTAATTGTATAGGATGGGTTACTGTGACGGCATGGAATTCAAAGGTGGACGGAGTGAAGTTAGGTAGCTTGAAGAGGGAAAAGCTCCAGTTGGGAGAGAGCAGGAGACCAGTGCCACCTCCTCTGCCAATGGGTCTGGGTGTATGGGAGAAGGAATATGCTGTGGAGAGAGCTGCTGGGGTGGATGTGTTGGATGGAGTGATTCAGGTCTCCGTGAGAGCAAGGAAATCCAGAGACTGCAGGGAAGCTTAGCCAGAGATGAAGTCAGCTTTAGGAACAGCTGACTGGCAGTTCCACAGGCCACCTGTAACTAGATGTTGGATCTCAGTGGAGCATGTGGGATAGACAAGAGCAGGCCGGTTATATCGATTAGGAGATACACGGGGCCAGTGATAATTGCGAGAGGACACATGAACAGGAATGGAGAAAATACACATGATTATAGCATGAGGGGCTAAAAAACCAAAGAGAATTGAATAAAACAAAAGAAAAGACCAGCGATACTTAGCTCAATCAAAGTAGGATTTGCCTCCTCTTTGCCTCCCTCGTGACTCCAACAGGACTCCAATGTCTTTGTCAGTCTTTGACTCCAACAAGTCTCCAATGTCTTCGTCTGGCTGACGCTGAAGCTGACGCTCCAGGAGAGAGCCACCGAAGATGGACACCTGATTGCTGAGTTCTCACAGCCGTGGGGGCACGCCCCTCTAATTAGTTAACTCTCTTCAGCTGGTGGGCGACAGCAGAGTGTTCCTGCCTATTATATATTGCCAAGTATTCTTAGAAATAAGAATATATTTAAAAATAAATTCAAAAAAACCTTTCCACACAAGCTCTAGTCCAGAGCAAGTCCAAAGGCAGTCAATACCAAGTCCTAGTTAAGCCCATAATAGGCAATAGCGTCTTTCCAATGTTAATCCTCTTACCCCCTGCGAAACCAAACACACAGTTTGGAAATGTAGTAAAAACTGATTTGGAATGAAGGTACACAGGGCAAATGTTGCCAAGTTAAAAGTAGATTACCTGCCTGTAACACTTGAAAATTCAGTGTCAAACAAAGCACGAGTCCAAGACAAGTGCAAAACCAGACCCAAGTCGTACAACCCCTCTTAGGTGCTAAAGCAATCATTACTCTCTTTTTTTGCTTATTACTTCAAACAAGCCCTGTTTTGTTGCTGCTGGAAAAAATAAATGCATTTTCAGCGTGGGTTTTTTTCCCTGGCCTAATTGACACTGGATGTTTAGAACAGCAGAATTAAAGCTTTCATGAACTGATGTGTGTACATTTATATGTGTGTGTGTGTGTGTGTGTGTGTGTGTGTGTGTGTGTGTGTGTGTGTGTGTGTGTGTGTGTGTGTGTGTGTGTGTGTGTGTGTGCTTGCCAATGAAGGTCTCCAGTGCTGACTTAGGGGAGTGAGGCTATAAAGGCAGTAAAGCTCTCCATGTCTAAGCGGTTTACAGTGCACCCCGACTGGGAGGTAACAATACCAGCGGTGGATGTATACGCATATTGTCTCAGGCATTTGGTAATGTAACAGTGCAAGCCTACAGTGGTTATCTCCCATTGGTGTGAATCACTCCCATTGAAAACATGAAAAGCAGTATGATAGACATGGAACAATTAACATTGTGGCTTTTGTAAAGGATGAATTTATCAGCATAAACAAAGCCTCTTAACGTGCAGCTGAACACATCCACTACAGGTGATTATGCTTGAATAAAAGGATGAATAGCAATATAGGAACATTGTGTGTGGACACTCGTGATTCTGTGTAATCTGCTGTGAAAATGTGTGTTTGCACTCTCAGTGGAGGCTCCTATTTCAAAGAGCCACCTCATCATTCATGCTCCTTCACATGAGCAGCTAGTTTGTATAAAGTGCCAATACTAAGCATGCGCTGAAAATTAGCGCGGTATAGTGTTGCCTCATGTGCATGCCAAACCATTAAGTTATTTTTTTTAAAGATAGGACGGAAATGGCAAGCTGTGAGTCATGTCTCCGTCTCATGCTCCATTTTAGAAATTAAACATTCTTAATTAATCTAATGGAGCTAATGTGGCGATACTTCCTCTGCCTGGAATCCTTCTGTAACTTGAGAGGCACCTCGCAAAGCCGAGAGGTGATGGAGGGCGAAGTGCTACAAGCCGCTACAGGCCTTTGGACCTGTTCCTCACTGACATCATAGCCCTGGCTGGATGGGCTGTCTCAGTGGCTGATGAAGATTGAAAAAAGACAACTTGGTTTCATTAGCCCGCTGCTGCTACAATGCTAATTACTTAAACATGAATTGAAGTTCACGAATAAACAAGCAGTATCTAGTGACAACCTGAAGTTTTGCTATGAATACTTTAAAGAGTTAAGGTTTAATTATTGAAATGGCTCAATGGTAAGAGTTTTTTTTTTTCTTCTGCTCAGTGCAACCATCTCTCACTTCTTCACAAGCGCATGTCACACATTTTCTCTGAGCACTCAGGGCCAAAATGAGTTTCAGTCATGGATCAAGGCAAGTAATGAAATAATCCCAAAATGACACTGTGAAATTGCTGGATGAGAGTAGGTGCCGCTTGTCAGGCTGCTGATTCTATTCCCCCACATCTATCTCTGATCTGGTAGAGTCACAAACTATCAAGGAGCAGTGCCGCTGCTGTATGTATTTGTTTGAGATGTGCCGGCCGGTGAGAGGGGAGGTGAAATCAGCCGTGTGGGAGTTATCCGATGTTCCGGTTTGTGGCCCCATAACATCGACATAACATCTCCCACCTCTCCTGTCCGTGGGCTGGTTAAAGGTGGGAAGTTGAAAGAGCAAACAAGAAGGCAACGGCAACTCTGTGACTTAACCTCTGTCATCGGAGTGCTCCAGTGTCAGCGCGCAAATCAAATCAAGATGAATGGGGCCTATCCCGGCCACTGGAGGCTCGCCTCATTTGGCCCAATTTCATCAGCACCAGTAACTGTTCATATAGAGAGATTAATAGAGCGTCCGACCATGCCGCTGTGCGAGGAGGAAACACACACGCATACAAATAGGTTCCCAGTCGACGGGCGAGGGGAATTATTACGGTGTTGCGCAACGGGAAGAATAGGTGGAAGCACCTCAGAGGGGGGCCTCCACTTTGATGCCTAATTGATAAGGTTCCACGGTGACATGTTCATTTGTGGGACTTTATTGTTTTAATTGTGCTGCACTATGTCACTGAGCGTCTTTTTCTACCCCCCATCCCTCTTTTATCCCCGCTTGTAATCGTACAGTGCTTTACATGGTTATTTGTGTGGCACCGAGGACCGGAGCCGCTTTACGAGCGACCGCATTGGCTCTCGGCCCGGACACATTAAAAAAATACTGACATATTTTCCAATGAAACCCAAACATAAAAAAGTCAAGTGCTGAGCTTGTGTATCGAGATTGAATTGAATGCAAGGTGATCTCTGTAAATCATGCGCCAGTATATAAAAAATCTACATCTATATTAGCAAAAATGGAGATTAAACCATTAAAAGCATCAGCAATACAATCAGTGATTCCAAAGCAGCCGGCTCACAATAGCAGTTTTACAAAAGGTTTAACCTCTGCTTTCCCCTCCAGCTATTATCCTGCCACGGCCATGTCCACAAGCTTATGTTTATGCCGTTACAGCATCTCTTTATGGTTTAGGATTTAATCTTGTTAATGGTGTAAGCTGCACTATTGTTTTGAGTGTTTGTTTGTGCAATCGTGGGTTCTCATTCATTCTCATCGTCCTCTCCCTTTTTCTCTCCATTTGTCTTTTTTTGGGTTCACTTTGGTGTTTCAGCACAATGCAAGGTCTGTAAATACAATTGTAGCCTGGTTAAGAGGCTCCACTTTTCCATTTGAAGGGTACATTTCTTGTTTTTTTCGCCCCTCCTTAACATGATTAGAAAGAGTTGTTGGTGCTTGTAACTTCTCTCTTGCTGCTGTGTTAAACGTGGCTCTTTTTTAACACACAAAATAAGCCTCACCTCAGCGCCTGCATTAGAAATGTCTGGAAAACCCCACATAGCAGATAGATAGGAATAACACTGTGCTGTGTGCATCTCCTGTTATGTGCCCCTGGTGGTGTTTAGCATATTAAAGCACTTCATCTCAATCACTGTAGTCAATATGTGGGCTCCTATATATCCAGGAGACACAGGGACATTTTGAAGGTACACCCACCTCGCCCTCTGATATCGTAACTCACTGCGAGGCCGAGCTGTTATGATGGCTACTCTCATCTGCCACTGCGCTTTCATTCATATTATAACAAGGTGGAGCAGATGGTGGCCCCACTTTCAATCTGATATACAATGTTTATGAGCAAAATGCATTAGATTATTGTAAGAATGCAACAATCTTCTTCTTTTTTTTTTAAACCAGAGATGCATGCAATAAGTCGTTTTTATTTTGTTTTTTAACAGGTGATTGTTGATTTTTCTTGGAGTTATGGTGTATATGTCATTACAAGGACTGCATACCTTTCTTTCGTACTCCAGGAGTACTTAGGAAGAAAGATACTGCACCTGAACCTCAGTATTTTCAGATGGGGATGAAGAAAATTGGCCTACTTTGTGTCCGAAGGCTATGTCAACAGCAGATCGACACTGAAACTGCATTTCACACATTGTACTGCAGGACACTGCAACATATTATAGGTAAGTATCAAAGAGAAACTGAGATGCAGGGTCGATTATTTTGCATATTTCACATTCTTTAAAAAATGTGAATGTACAAAAGACTGACTGAAGCTTCATTTTTTTTGGTGCAGCTGTAATGTATTGGATACAATTACATGACATAACTCCTAGATTGTACAATAAACGTAATGTGTTTTATTGATTTTGGTTGTACTCCCTTGTACCGTAACTCCCCTTCCGAAAAGATTGCGCAAAAACGCCCATCAATGTGTCAAACGCAAATGCCAAACTAAAGGAATGGACAATGACCCAGGGACTAAGTCCACTTTTACATATTGTTTATGGTCTACTGCTGGTTTAAACTCTCTGGTGCCACTGTAGGATATGAGTAAGAATCAGTGCAAGTCTCCTTCTGCTTATCATTCCACATTTGCTGTATTTAAGTACTTACTTTACAGTATTTGGGCCTGTCACACGTTAATACGCCTGTAGCTGCTTTCCTTCAGCTCTTGGCATTGTACTGACACAGATCACTGATTCATAACCTCTCTCTCTCTCTCTCTCTCTCTCTCGCTCTCTCTCGCTCTCTCTCTCTCGCTCTCTGTCGCTCTCGCTCTCGCTCTCGCTCTCGCTCTCGCTCTCTCTCTCTCTCACCCCTGGCCAGCCACTGGCATCACTCTTGTCCTGAGGCTTGCATTAATGAATTCAATAAGTGCCACACCAACCCATCCATTAAGTGCATTCATTTCAGAACAAAAACATGAATCAATTTCACTGTATGTACTAATGCAGCAAGCCCCAATCAATTTGAACTTCTTATGACAATTAACAAAGCTTTAGCGGTCCCTACGAAACATGCTGACCCATCAATTACTATCTCCATCAAACTAGCTGGCCCCAATGGCTCACTATCTTTCTACCTAACACACACACACAGCAATAGAGGGGTGTGTGGACGGCAGGATCAATTCATATCAATAATACATGCTTAGCCAGATGTGTTAATTCCCATGCATGATTACACTTCTCCATATTCATGTGATCCTGGAGGGAGTAGCGAAGTCACTTATGTGATATAGATATCATCTGTTTTGAATTGACTTTGTAGAGGCCACTTTACACCAAACAGGATATCATAATAAATGCATATTTGCTTATGCCTTATATTCCTGGTTGTTGTTGCCCCAAAAGTTACATTTTTCACATGTTTATATTCTTGAAACTGAAGAAACTAAAAGAAAAAGATAATGTGGGATTACATCATTTGCCTCACTAGTCCTTAATGCATGTTTTAAATAAGTAACTTGTTTTTTACCAAGTCCTCCCAACAAATACAACCAAATGGGTAGTTTTTTCCTATTTCTTAATGTGACCTACAAATGTTTTGTTACTTAGCGCCCCTACTGGTGGCCGGAGACCAACACACACTTATAAAGGTCATGCCATGGTTCGTAATGCTTGGTAAACTTAGTGAAATTGTCAGTTTGGTTAGGTTCAGGAAAAGCATCCTGGTTTGAGCTACAGTTAGTTTGTTACAAAATATAGGTTAGGGAGATAAAGTAAGTTACGTACGTTACATTAGTTTAGGTAAATAATAATAAAGAGTTATCTCTGGGGCAAAAGTCCATTGTTTGTTTATCTTAACCATTATACCCTGACCTTCACTCTATTTAAAGCAATAGAAACATTCATAATAGTCAAACAGGCACAGAACAAAACAGAGGTATACATATTGTAAGTTAAGGATGTAGAGATGATGTTTTTATTCTTAAACAAACTTGTTAAAATGGATGTGCTAAAAGAACAACTTTTTGGATAAATACTGAAAAATCTGTTTTGTGTGTTGGTTCCGAAATTGAAGGCGTTACAACTCCATTTTTTTTATACACAGTTTGCAAGTCAGCCTTAAAACTAAACCCTTTTTTTTTCAAATTCACTTTTTTCTTTCTTAGGCCAGCAGCATTTGAAGACAAATAACCACAGGTGCTAATTTCCACTTTTCCACTTGTCCGTCCTTACTCATTCTTGTGCAGATTTACTTCCTTATCCTGAGCTGTCTCTTTGAATGACCCCCCACGCCCCCCACCCTTCCACCCACCTATTCTCCAGCAGGCCTCGGCGGCGGCGGCCCTGGGGCCCTGATCCCATGTCAGAGGCAGCATGTTGGTACCAGGGTTCACCCCCGAGCATGTCTGCCTGCATAATTAGAGAAGTGATTCCAGCCACTCTGTGCGGAAGAACAAGGGTAGACCTTCTCCTACTCCCCCGCCCCCCTCCCTCCCTCTCCACCCTGCCTGCCTGCTGTACACGGCTTAACGCGAGCGTGTCATGACTACAACAAAGGTGAGCGGAAGATGGTAATTAAACATTAAAGAGGACAAGGGGTGGCTGGATACACCTCTTTTAACAGCCCCCTCCCCGATGTGCAAAAAAAAAAGGAAAATAGGAGCTAGTGACAAACCAAATTAGTCTCTCTCTCTTAGATACTGCTTGTTGTCATGACACGATTGCCTCTGTGCTTCTGACTGATTTAAGTATAACCAAAGGGAATGTTTCTCAGACATCTATTAAACCCTGCAATATTTAACCAAGAGCCTCTATTATGTCTCACATTTGGTACAATATTTGTAACCTGCAATTTTTTACTTTTGGCCACCTGTTTGGTTAAAACAAGCTGTGAAAACATCAGACATAACTCAACATTTAAAGAGGCCCTATTATGCTTTCCCTCCCTCCTGTAGTGTGTTAGGTTTTTGTGCATGTTAATAGTCTGCAAAGGCTAAAATCCCAAAGATCCCTCCAGAGGAAGTTTTTATTGAATATCGTTTATAGAAAAAAACTACCATCCTGATTTTTACGAGACTTTTATGAGATTTTTATGAGATGTATTACATTTGTAGTGAATCTGAATCACAGGGCGGATATGTGAATTAAATGTAACTTTGTTTGCGATAGGGGAAAAATGCTGCATTCGAACATTCACTTTATCCCTCACCAAAATGAGAAACCAGTTTTGAAACAGCTATCAATGTGTTGTACAAAAATGCATAACCATGTGCTTAAAACTGATAGTCTTAACTGAGAGAAAGAAAAAATAAATTTCCCTCGAAATGCATTAGTAAAAGAAAAATACCAATGCATTTTTTTCTGGGTGGATTGCAGACTCCGGAAAAGATCGTCAGTCAGTACGTCCCTGTGAGCGACCTCTTTAACATAACACACTACGATATCATTATTGTCTCGTGAAAAAACATTTCTCACACAGGAAGTCATGTGTTTACACAAAATGTCACTTCTATAACAAACAGCACAACACGGGACTTGAGGTACACATTAGTAATTGTGAAGGAAAGAACTCCAACGGCACATTTAGTTTTGTCGTTTTCCGAGTGCTTCTTGTTAAGTCTGTGTAGAGAAGCATTGAGAAAGAGCAGGCAAAGCTGTAACCTGGAAGTCTGTGCCAGCACACTGGAGTCTATTAAAGTGATCGCTGCAAGTAGCCCTAAATCATTCAAATGATGTAAACACTTTGTTGTTATTTGCTCCCAACGTTTGGCCACCAGTGCAGTGTTTTAAAGAATTACCTGAACCATTTACATAGTAGCGGGTCACAGTCGGACTATTGGATTTCATGTGGCCTTAAATATAATTTAGGTCTCCAAAGCGAGGAAAAGCTGCATAGTGTTTTAGGAGTGATAACAACCTCTTGCATTTACATATACATTTACTTTGTCTCTTGTCACAATGTCTTAACCTCTATGTCCCTGTTCCAGACGTAAATGAACCTGTCTGAGATGCCTTTCCTAACCCCCCCCCCCCC
>NW_011352893.1:26664-32801 GCF_000735185.1 Notothenia coriiceps
CACACACACACACACACACACACACACACACACACACACACTTCTCTTCTTCTTCTTCTTCTTCTTCTTCTTCTTCTTCTTCTTCTTCTCATCCTCTTCTAAATTGCAACCCTATATTTCTGGACCTGTGATGCAATTATGCCACCTCGATTGCCTTGACGTGGAAGCAGGATGGGGGGGAAAAAACGAAACAACCTCACACAAAGCCTGCCTTTTGTGTATCAAGAAAATAAAGGCTTGAAATTGCCTCAGACTACTGCTCTGTCTCTTGTATTCTCTCCCTGCACTCTCATCCCCCTGTCTCGGTCGCATACACAAACACATTGGTCCGACAGCTCGGCTTCCCTGAGATGGGACAGGATAAAAGTGGACAGTTTCTATTATCAATAACAAGATAAAATACAGAGGTTTTTTGTCTCTTAAAATGTAAATGTATACAAGGCTCCATACCTCCATGCTGTAAATATCTAACATCTCTTAAGACCACAGTACTAGACTCAATTGATTTTCCTCCCCTCCTCCTGGTTGCAACCATCTGCAAAATCTCCAAGTCTGGCATAATATCAATGATGAAATTAAAAATCCTCCATTTGTCCAAACCATGAGGGAGATCACCCCCGGTTCAAGCCGTTTACTCTCTAAATTATATGATTGATTTCCTTTAAGGGTATTTGTTTATTTCAATGTTCATATCTGCTCTATCTAAATCATTTTCTCCAAGTTTATTCCATTGATTTCTCGGGGACACTGGCCTTTCTCCCTTTCTTTGTAACCTTGCCTCAACCATATCAGTTTCCTTCAGAGCTCATTTGCATGAAATAAGCTGGGAAAATGCATTGATTTGCTCCCTTACACTTTGGTGCCCAGTCCCTGGTTATTTGTGATGAATGCGCTCGGTATTTCATGGTCCTAAGTCTTGAGCACAATCAGCTCATAGCGTTGCGGGCAATTTGAGTGCATTTACATTTTCTCATATTCTTGCAAATCTGCAGGTTTAGCCACTCAATAATGTAGAAAGTGTACGTGTGTTTTAAGGTGTTTCATTTAAAAGGAGAGTGCAATTAGTTATTTGGGGCAGGGATTATATACAGTAGTACATGTGGTGGAAAATATGATAAAGATACCAACAGTGAAAGCATGATGTTGTGCTCTCTGCAAATGTCCTCAAAGGTTATGTGCATTGTGCATTACAGAATTACAGATTCGCTGCAGCTATTTCTATACTTTCTTAATGGCTAATGTTTAAGTTATTTTAACCAAGAAACAGTAAATTGACAAAGAGCATTATCCAATGAAAAACAAATATTGATATTTTTCCCAAATGTTGAAGGTTACTTCAAAGGACAAGTCTGGCATTTTAACTTATCAAACCACCAATGCATGAAACTTTTTATTTGTATTAAATACATCTTGATATTTGTTCCCATTGTTATCTCAAAAATATTTTACACAACTTTGAAGGTTACTTTAAAAAATGAGGATAGAATATTCAATTTTATTTCTCAGAGCAATGCATTTTCCCAAAAAAAATGTAATCAACAATCAACATCCATTGCCAAGGGTAAAGATACCACTAACGTTAATATATCATGTTATTATTATCATTGAACCTTTAACACGATGTGACGAGTGTCACATCGTGATGTCACTATGTTAAGTTCAAAAACAAAAGAGTGAAAATAAAGTAATGTATTTTTCCTGTTCTATTCTTATGACAAATGCTTCCCCACCAATAAGAACTCCCTTTACCAAAGTGTCTCTTATACCCCAACTTCTCCTACAAACTGTAACCTAGGCTGTTCAAACTGAGCCGTATCAGTAAAGCTCCACCGCCAGTGCAGACAAATCCAAAGTCACACCCACTAA
Source organism: Notothenia coriiceps (assembly GCF_000735185.1). NCBI lineage: Eukaryota > Metazoa > Chordata > Actinopteri > Perciformes > Nototheniidae > Notothenia > Notothenia coriiceps. The sequence continues at coordinate 28,531 of NW_011352893.1, forward strand.
GCACCACTTCAAGTGGACTCAATACCGACAGCTTGGATTTATACAATGACACAAAAAGCCACACAATATCATGTGAAATCCTCCCATATAACCAGTGACCCAAGAACTGGGCCGATCAAAGCCAGCCCTGTTTATGTCCCTTTGATTTTTTTTTTCTTTCAGCCTTGTCGCTGATCTCATTGCAGCTTTTAGATAATGCTAATAGATCACAGGCCAACGGGACGGAGCAGGATAATGGAGCTTTCATTGCAGCCTGATTAACTTGGCTGTAGGGTTCCACCTCACCCCTTTCGGCATGATGGCCCTAATTAATAACGATTGCTCCCCAAAATGTGCAAATGGAACGATAAACGAAGGACCAACTAATTAACTGCAACCATTTCTACTAATCATTAGTTAACATCCCGTTTTGTCATCATTACACTGATGCGTGTGCAAGGGCAGATAAAACAGGTCAGCCCTTTTTTTTCCTGCCCTCCCATAAACCCTGACAGCCATATTTTCTTGCCCTATAAAAAGACTAACAAGTAATTAAAGTGAGGGGTTGAAGTTTCGGAAAGTTCCATTACTTCAATATTCCACTGTAAGCCAGGTGCCACCGTTTTTCAGGAGACATTTGCTGAAATCATCACGTCCAGGAGGGGTGAGATGTTCTGTCAACAAGAAATAAAAAAGGAGAAAATACAGCAAAACTACTTTGAGAGAGGCTGTCAGCACTCAGTGTCTTCTTCAGCTGCGGAGTGTTCCAAGTCATTTATTTCTGTGACTCTTTGCCAGCGAGGAAATCAGCGTCAGTGAAATGCTGCTGGTTTTTTTTATGGCCATGTGATGCAGCCCTTTTTTCCGAGGATGCTGAGATGCACTCTTCATACTCGGGGCCTTTGAATTTATGTGCTGTTTCCAGATGCTGAGGAATCGACAGGGCTCAATGATGAACAGGCAGCGTCAGCCCTGCTGCCAATCAAAAAGTTAATAGTCTGTCCATCGAGAAAGGGAAATGACCCCCTGGGCTTTAGCCTGTACGTCTTTCTCGCGCACAACAACTCAAATCCAACTGCTTTTGACTTGTCTGCTTGCATACAGAATGCATGCTTGTCAATTTGAATTCCCTCTTTCGATGCCTATCAGTTATCCACAGATCTTGTTCATTGGGGAACTTTTGCAGCCACCTTTGACACTTCAAAACATAGAAAATGTTGTTAGATCAACTATCCAGAAGATAATCTGTCCCTTTTTTCTTGCCTTTAGCAATTGTTTTTCCGTCCACACCTCTCCGCACGCCTTCATATGTGCATTTCTCAGCTGGAAGCTTAAGGCAGTCTTTGTCAACGTTAAATTGGAAAGTAATCCTGTTATAACCTCGCTGAGGTTATATGTGCGACTGGGTGATTAAAATTACCTCCAAATATTCCAAAGGAGCCATTATTTATTGGTGCATGAAAGACACAAAGGAGAAAGCTGCCCTCTTATTGCTAATAATCAAAAACGCTTTAGAGAACACTATGTATGGTAATGAAAGAACTGTCGATAGCCCTTCCAAATGGCCTGATTTACTAAAACTTTTATGAAGACAGTAAATTTCATGTCTTATTTTCTTGATCCTTCTAAAGAAGGGAACACAGGGAAATCAATAGCTCTCCAACCTGGCCCTGAATTTTGTCAACCTCTAATTATTATCTGGCTTGTGGCGATGATCAGCGAGTAATTGCAACTACTGAGATTCTGATGCCAACGACAGGTCCAATAGAGAATGTCTACATGCAAAGCACTTACCTGGCTTAGTAAAATCTATACAAGAAGGTCACAATCCCATCAGAGATTTTGCTTGACAGTGAGGATGGGTGAAATGCCATTCATATGTGCAAAAATGCATCATTTTGTTGCACGCACTTGATAATTCCCAATTCATTATTTACTTTTTTTCTTTTAATTTCAGTGCTTCTGCTTTTATGTGTGTATGTTTGCATCATGAATCCCATCTAATGTGTCCATTGTTTATGACTTCTGTGGTCATTGGATTTGATGCAGCTCATTTACAAGCAAACAAAAGAGCAGTGTGCAAAAACCCCAACAGCCCCATCCAGTACTATTGATAGTTCACCGGCTGCATCATAAAGCTCGATAATCCCCCCTGACTGGAAGTAAAGTGATGGAATTTGTTTAAATGGCCCTGAATAAATAATAAACAGAAACATTTTGATGTTTATGCAATTTCAAAGTTGCAAATTGCAATTATAAAAAAGAACATATTTCACACAAATATTTTGTGTTTCTTGGTCAGGTGTGTTGTGCTTTGATTATAATGAATGGACATTTGCTGCAAAGTTTTCACTCTATATAATATTTTACAGTAATATTCAATTTTTTTAGACTTTCTGAGACTTCGATTGTAGCTCTTCAGACTTCAATGCAGAAGACCAAAGGTTCAAATTCTTTAATTAACTGTAGGCATAGTTTTTCTAACTTTAGCCAATCATTTCTGTTTCCTCCAGTTCCATTCCATTCCAATAAATGCTGTTCAGTTGGCGATGTGCAATTACAATTACAAAACTTGAAAGGAGCCCTACTATGCTTTTTGGGGTTTCCCCTTTCCTGTAGTTAAATATGTTAAATAAAATCCCAAAGTTCCCTCTAGAGCAGGGATGGGCAAATGGCGGACCGAGGGCTGCATGAGGCCCACACCTCCTCTTTTTGCGGCCCTCAGATCAATTTAGAAAACAATGTAATTAATTAATTTTTTTAATTTTTAAAAAAAAAATGTGTACTTGTAGTACTGATACTACGTGATTTCGTTCGGCAGCCAAATACCGCAAAATAATCTGTGATGCGTTTGTGTGTATTGTGTTTGTTTCCCGGGGAAAACACTCACGAGAAACACCTGCTGTTGTAATGCCTGCTGTGACGTTAAGTTACCGCTTGTAATTATTATACAAGCTTCAAAGTTGTATTTATCATCTGAATTTGGCGAAACAAGTTTAATATTATAAAAGCCAAGATTTTGTTTATTTGAAATCAGATGAAAACAAACTGTAACGGACCCTGCCGTGTTATCTATGATTACTATACGCCTTGCATTCATAATGTCAGCGGGAGGGGGGGGAGCGGCGCTGCTGAAGAGCAGAGTGCGAGTGAGAGCTGCCTGTCTTCTTCCCTTTACAAGCTTCAAAAATGTATTTATCGTGTGATGTTGGCAATAAAAGTGTAATATTCTGAAAGACTTATTTAAAATCAAACAGAACACCCGAACCCCGAAAAACTATTTTTTTACACAAATCCACTTTTATTTTTAAATGAACCGTTGCGACTTCCGACTGATTTCGATAGAGCGGGTCACATATTAGCACAGCCCTCTGTGGATGTCAGCATGAACAAGAGAAAGGTATCTGAGGAAAATCGTGTTTTCCAAGAAAAGTGGGAGAAAGAATATATTTTCACTGAATTCAGTGGTAAACCACAATGTTTAGTATGTTTGTTGCAGACCGTTGCTGTAATGTAAGTAAGCAACTTGAGCCGCCACTACTACTAATTTGTGTGTGTGTGTTCCAAGTGAATCTGCGGCACCCTGGTGGCCAGTACATACATTATGTGGCGCCCACCACCATCCAAGTTGCCCATCCCTGCTCTAGAGGGAGTTTCTACACACTCCCCCCTGCCTGAAACGCCTCCATTGAACTCCTTTGTTTACTTCCTTATTACATTACATGTCATTTGTTTGACGCTTTTATCCAAAATTACTTACATACATTCAGTACTGTGGGCAATCCCCACAGGAGCAATTTGGGGTGAAGTGTCTTGCCCAGGGACACAACGATATGCTGACTGCAGTGGGACTCGAATTTGCTATCCCCTGATTCGAAGTCCATCATACTATCCACTGAGCCACAGCCTCACTTATCATAGTGACATTTTTTTTTTAATTTTTTTTTTTTTTAGTCAGTTTATTGAACATGTCAGAAACAAAAACATACAACAATAATATATATATATACATACTCTTTGTTTTCCCTTTTTCTTTCTCACTCAAATTAATAATTATAACAAAGTACAAAAAAATAACATAATAAATAACAACACAAAAAAAAAAAAAAAAATTTCTCAAAAATGTCCTGTCATGTTTCAACAGGGCAAGAAGAAGCTTAAAAACTTTCTGGTCCTACCCCCTCTAGCATATATTTTTCTTATAAATAAAATATTAGGTCATCGTCATCAGCGGACATGTCTTGTTTTTGCTTTTTGACAAACAATCAGAAAGAAATTACGTTTACAATAAA
>NW_011352893.1:32846-41765 GCF_000735185.1 Notothenia coriiceps
GGGGCAGCAGCCCCAATCTGTTTTCTCAGCCCGGTTTTTTTCCTCTCGGCGGGGGAGGTTGGCGGCGGCTTTCCTCCTTTCAACAGCCTCGCTCTTCTTGTCTTCTTCAGAATTCAGCTTGAAGTTGAAGGACTTTTTTCAGGGAGAAAAAACCTTCCTTCCTTCCTTCCTTTTTCTTGGGGGTCCTCCTGGGGCAAGCAGCCTCTCCTTCAGGGTTTTGGGTCGGCCTCCTCCGTCTCCACCAAAGGAACAACTTGCGCTGCTGGTAACTGCGGATTGCTTGGTGCTGCGGCGGGTACTTGCGGGCTGGGCTGGTAACTCGGTGGCGGGTACTGGCGGCTGTTGGTACGCATACTGTGCCGGAAGGACAGGCAGAGACTGATACGCTGTCTGCTGGGGGACATCAGACTGTGTATAAGGTGAGGGCGCTACAGACCAGTTGTGTGGCACATAGGAAGATTGCTGAGGCATAACAACTGGATGTTGGGCCACTGACTGTTGTGTAGCTGGTAGCTGGTGAGACGGCTGGTACCCTGTAGTTGTCAGCAGTTGTTGGCCAACGTGACCAGCTGCCTGCATCCCTTGGACGATAGGTAACGACATGACCGTGCTTCTAGCCAGAAGTGCTGTTGGCTTAGGAACAGCTCCCAACAACCGTGCAGATGTAACTGTTGGTGGTAGAGATTGAGTCAATATGCTTCTCTCCTGATTCTGACTCGGCATGAAGGCTGGGAGGGCTTGAGACTGGAATGTCGCTGTAGTCGTGCACAGCAGTGTTGTCGTTGGCAGCTTATCCTGATGCTTGGTGGCTTGTCCCAGCTGCATGGATAATGGCTGCTGCTGTAAGGTGCGGTTATCTGCTTGTGAGTCCAACCAGTGTCAGTGGGTTGGAGGTGGATGTGACGAGAGGGGGCCAGATCCGTTCTCACTGAGGCTGTATTCTGGCGATTGGTGACTGTAGCAGCTCTGCTCTGACGGAGATGGCAGTCGAGGCCTCACACACATATTCTGCAGGTCAGGCATTCTGCTAGCAAAAGGTGCCATGTCCCACAAATTTGCCTTATTTGCTGCTCCTGGTAAGGAGTAAGAGGGAGGGCGTCCAATTGCAGTGTGTAGCGGGTCACTCTCAGCTGATAACCCGGTTTGCAGGCTAAGTGACAGCAGCTGACGCGCACTGTCATATTGGAGGGGGGTAGGATTAGGCAAGAGAGACTGTGGTAAGCTGACCTTATAGCCTTGCAGGTGTGTTGGAAGCTGTCGCTGTCTTCCTCCATGAGCTCCAATCGTAGCTGTTGCTGTTTCCTGTGCATCCATGGCGCTGTCGTGGGTGAAGCTCTCCGGCTCGAAGCACCAATGTTGGGGAATCTTATGTTGTGTGATGTTTGTGCCGGAGCCGCTTCATCCAAAAACAGCACTCCGGTTAGAGAGTAGACGCGGAGACAGGAAATACAGTCTTCTGACTTTATTTCAGCTTGAATGCTTCTTACAACAGCTGTAGCAGTATTGAATGATGAATGAATGGTTGAATGGAGATTGATGAATGAATGTAGAATGCACAGAAATAGAAATAAGGTTCACATTACAATAACTAACTAGACTCTGGTTATTAATAATAAGCAACAGCAATTGTAATTGAGGCTAAAACACATTAGACACGTTGCAAACACACACATGGCTAATCAAGGCTAAGTTAGCATCTCATCCACACACTATCACTGAATAGCTTTACTTAGCTAACTAGCTAGCGGTAGCATTAGCTCCATTTCTGAACAGCATAACAGATAAAAACGGGACATCAATAGACTAATTAACACACTCACTCAGCAGGACACTATGCATACAATCTCATAACATTACCAACACTAAAGATCTGCATATATGCTCACATTCTTCACTAACGCATTCTCTCTTTGACGATAATTATGTAGGTGTCGATGCGACCGCAATAATGTCCTGTCATCAAACGCACATGAGTAAACAGCTCGAGGACCCGTAGCTGCGCTACTTAGCTGTCCCCAAATGTGCCTGACCAAAAAACACAAACGATACAACGCAGACCAAAGAAAACAAGGGGAATTTACAACAGTTGCTGCTGAGGGTACCAAGATGGCACAGTGCCAGCCAGCTGTTTGTTAACTTGGGGGTACCTACTTGTCAAGCCCTCTTAATAAAGTTAATGTACAAATTCATGTGTCGCCTAGAAGACTCGGACAATCATGTCATCTCGATTTTAATTAACCCTGTGAAGAGTTCTACTCGGTTCTCTTCCATGATTTGGAGACTTTGGCGCAATAGCCAATGTAGGATATAAACTGTTGCTATTCCTAGAATTAATAAATTCTGTAGTTGCATTGTGTTCTTGTGGGTTCAGTAAATCAATGTTAAAATCTCCACATACCAAGAGCATTTTCTTGCTGCTTGTGTAATTATAAAGTTCAGCTAGCTTTTTCTCAAATGTGTCAATACATGATCCTGGTTTTCTATACACGCAGCTTATCAGAAGGTTTTTAGATGTTTTCATTTCAATTTCTACTGTTATGCATTCCATAATGTTTTCTATAGTGAAAGACATATTACTGACAGATCTACTTTTGTAACTTTTGTTAATATAAAGTGCAGTCCCCCCACCTTTAGAATGTGTCCTATTAGTGAAAAACATGTTGTATCCCTCAATTTCAACCATGTCAGCTTGCTCCTCACTAAGCCAGGTCTCCGATATTGCTAGTGCTGTAACTTGTTTCTCCAGTTGCCTTAAACATTGTTTGATCTTTGATACATTTGAAATGAGGATCTGCTATTAAAATGTAATATTGATATTGATCCATCCATTATTCCATTTCTTTTTAGTTGATCTTCTGTGTAGTATTCACATTGGTTATGGATGTTATTGTAGAAATTATTTTCAGGGTCAATATCCTTTTCAATGTCTTGTGATTTATGTTCCGTGTATTTGAAACAGTTCAAGTCCAGTTTTTCATATTCAGCAGGTGAGTGGTTTTTGTCCAAGCTTATCATGGGTGTTCTTAGTGTGTTCATTTCAGTGTGTAGCTATTCAGTTACCTTATGTTGATTTTGATGTTTCATTCCTCAAACTGATCCAGCTCGGTGATTTCCCGGATAATGAGACTTTTGCCATCTCTGCTGTTGATCCATTTAGTTTGATAAAAATGTTACAATTTGTCGACCATGTTGCTTGAATCTTGTTTTGTTTCCTTAGTATACGTGCTCTCCTTGCGATGTCCGCGTTCTTCTTCGTAAGGTGTTCATTAATGTAAACATTGGTCCCTTTTAGTTTCCTTCCTTGTCTGAGGAGTGCATAACGGCAAGAAGAAAGAACAGGGACAAAGACGGATTATTACTGCTGGTGTGGATGTTGTGTTCTTGCTCCACAGGGCATGACAGGCCTCAATATCTCCGCTGTCAACAGATATGCCTTTGCTGTCCAAAAAGCAAAGCACCTGTTGCTCCAGCAACTCACGGTCCACCTCCGGAGCGTCGGCTCCCCCTCCGGCAGCGGTGTCCTCTGAGGCCGCTGCCGCCCTGGCATAGCTCCGGTGTTTGGTCTTCAGGCCACTGATAATCAGATTGTTCATCCTGATGTATTGTTCGAGGTCGGCCACTCGAATCTCCAGAAAAGTGATTTTTTTGTCCTTTTCAATGTTTTGTAATTTCAGATATTGTATTTCTCCCATCAGCTCCATGATTTTATTTTGCTGGGCCGTGACTGTTTTGATTTCGGCTGATAAGAAGTCGAGAGATTTCTTAATCTCCTCCACCTCATCAGGGAGATTTGCACTTTTTTTGGGTGCCATTTCTCCTGCGAGAGTCACTTGTTGTAGGGCCTTACAATGTTTGTAGTGATAGACCCAGAGCACATGCAGAGCTGCGTGAGCTCATTCCAACACCCTGCTGACATCACTCTGTAACACTCGCGCTTCCTTTGGCTAGTGTCCCTATACATTAAATGTGATAGGTTGGACATCTCTAGGTAAATCTCAAGATAGATCACAACAGAGCCGGCCAGAGCAGACTGGACTCTGGTTTCAGACAGAGGGTGAAAAGAGGTGCTGCAGCACAGGTAGAATGAGAAAAATAAAGAGCTTTTTTAACATTAAAGCAGGGAAACATGTCACAGTAGAGGCACAAATATTATATCAACATTAAAATTAGCATAATATGTCCCCTTTAGTCGTAAGATGTTGATTATTTTTAGCTCACACGGAAGGTGTTTTAGGGAAATTAAAGTGTTGATTATTGTTTTAGGAAGATTCTGGTTACAGTTAAAAAAGGATAATGTTATTTTTAGATTTGTGACTAGTTTTCTCCATGTACAGTTATCTTAACTCAGGTTCTATACATATTTGGTTACATAATGTATTATATGTATCTTATGTTAATGTATTGGGTAAAATACCAGTATTTGTGTTTATCAATCAAGATATATAAGGGATATTATTGAAGAGATATTGTAATTGTAAGTCAATCGCTTTATTGCTTTCAGTTCTGTCACGATATCTGATTTGTGGTCAGACTTTACACTACTTATTGATCACTACATGACATGCCATAATGTTTACCAGAATAAACACTGACCTTGCAAGGAGCCTTCATAAAAAAGAAGACAGCAAGGTAAACATGAGTTATCTAAAGGAGACGGGACTTCCTGTGGTCTGATGACACTGACTGGCCCTGGCATTGACACAAGTATAAGTCAGAGGGGAGTTTGTGGGGGTGACAAATAATAGGGGAATTGGAAATTAATGATTCCGTTGGTATGTAAATGGCGATTAAAGGACAAGCAGTGCTCCAGGCTCTCTGGCTCAAACCGCCATCCATTTGTTTGGATAGGGACTGACACACACACATGCTTGTGATGCATATTGAGGCCGTGACACACATCTATATGGGCATAAAAGAAAATAAATCCACCGCGCCCTGGACCAGATCAGATCAATTGGCCATAATGGCAGGGCTGATCATTATGTGCTGCTTTTGTTTGTTTAAATGAAGAGTGAGTATGTCTGCCATATTGAGTTGGATTAGGCGCTGGAAAACTGTTGCCTGAAGCCTCAAACCCCAGGATGAGAGCATCGTGCTCTACAGTAAAACACGATGATGGTCTATTTAGAAATCAATGTCAAACTTTCATTAGCGAGGTCAACATCGTACATATATTCTCTAATCGCTGTGGGTCAACAAGGCATGAGAGGAAACTGATGGAGAGACGTGGCTTCCAATGTGAGATTTAGAGTTATGGATCCTAAATTCCATCCTCTGTATGGACCGTTAAGTTTGAAGGGAATATGCATACGTACATACAAAATGTGCAGTGTCTTGTAATTAGTTTTTTGAGCTGGTTTAAGCAAAAAGAAAACCTGAGCTCAGAAAAATCCAGCATCATTGACAAGCAGTTTCCTGTCATCGGATGATGAATGTTCAGATAAAGAGACTGATGGGAGGTCTCCGTCAAAGAGGTGGTCAGCACTGACGTTAACTGTCCTGGACAAACTCATTTTGTTTTGGTTGAAAAGACACTAATGAGAATATTGGTCAGTCACACAGGCGGCAGATTTTAGGCTACCGCATGATGTAATCCCATATTGAAACACACTGTAGATGTTCTACTGTTAAAAAATGAAGTTATTTTGGCCTAAGATGTAAAATAATGATCTGTAGTCATTAACAGACATAATATACAATCTAAGTTTATTTCATATTGCATTTCCTGTAGCAAACTGGTTGTATTCAGTCCAAACATCGCTATTAGGAGAAAGGGTTGCTTATGGACAAAGGCAATCAGGCAAGTGGGTGATTTGGAAGCTAAAGGTTGCAAACAGCCTTACTTATAATACATTTATGTAATCTGAAAGCAAGACAAAGGTTTAAAAGATGATTAAAGGGATGAGGGAACTATTATGGGATAGTGAGTCCCTTAATCTACAGCCTAAAGGCCTTTAAACAACAGGCAATCATCAATAATTTCACACAAAACGCAAATATTACTGAGGGAAAACACGTCATATTGTTTTTGCACCAGGAATAAAGGCATTAACCAATCCCTATAACCCTAAACATTAACACTGTAATAGTTTACCACAGGCAACTCATATCCATAATTTTGCTAAAAGAAACCCATTTTAGTAAATATAAATAGTTTCTTGACTTCTATAGAACAAGTATGAACACCTGGCAAATTATCATTGTTGCAGGTGTTAATATTTCTGATGCTAAATATTTCTGAACTATTATTTCACAGTTTAGCGTTGTTGACTCACTTTAGCTCCTGGCCTATGCTTTTTGTTGCAGTTTCCACCATTTTGTGTTAATATATTCCCGAGGTAAGAAACTCAATGCCAATATTATTAAATTGCATCGCATCAAATTCATTATTGTTTTTTTTTCGTAATTGTTTTAAATAAATGAAAGAATCTCCGCTACCTGAAACAATCTCCGCTATCTGAAACAGTTCTGAATGAAGTCAATTTAATGCGATTCATATTTGGATTAGCAACTGTTTACAAACCACATGGATGCTCTTGGATTCACCCCCATTAATGAACTGAAAATCATCCTCCGATCATCCCTCATCATATCCGACCACCTAGGGCATAAAAATGACAGAGTGCTAATTAATCCATCATGCTGGTTAATTGAAATGATGTATGGTAGTCATTTGTTTTCTTTGATCCCTGAGCTATTAGCGCTGTGTAACTGTATGACTAATTAGTATGTGAACACTTCTGAAATAATTGGGTGTAATTAATCTGTCAGTAGCTCGGAAAAATTGACTGTGTTTGACAGTTATGACAAATAGCAGTGTTGATATAATTATGTAATGATCAAGAACGACCCCACGTCTAAATGTGGTGTAAATCCAGTTTGTTCTGGTTTATTTCTTCTGATTTCACATTTTCTTCACCTTTTTCTGTCACCTTTGCTTTTCCTTCTTCATTTGTTTTGCTGTGTGTATTGGATGAGCTGCTGAAATGATGCTATCTGACTCTGTTCTTGTTCTTTTTCCAATGGTTTCTATGGAAACAGTGTCAAGTGATTGAGGTCGGGGGTCAAACTGACCAATAGTGAGTAAATTACATTTCTTTGAATGATTCCCCCTGAGCTGCTATTGAAATCGAGCTCCAGCCCCTCTGATGGATACATCTTGCCATTCACAGTTTAGAAGGCAATAGGGGAAAGTACAAACATGACACCGGGGGGCTCGCCTTGCTCAAACAAAGAGGCTACTGGATGAATAAACACACAAACACACCTAAGGCGGCACTGCGACTTTAAATGGTACACTAGTTTGCATGCGCTGGACACCTTCTTCGTGTTTAAGTCGAGTGTGTGTATTTTGTTAATATTTCAAAAGTAGAAATTGCGCAATGAATCAAAGGAGCTCATAAAGTGATGTTCAAGTCTCCATGTCCACACTCCGGGCTGTATATTAAGGCCACACAAAGAGAGCAGTAAATAAGAAAAACACTAAGTTCCCTCCTTTACAAGCACCAGGCCTGAAGGTCATTGGTTTGTCTGAACCAAAGCTCACACAATCCCTCAGCCAGAGTTCAAGTGCTGACTCTCGCCCTCCTCTTCCTCCTTCCTCCTTCCTCCCCCTGTCCTCAGAGACCATCCCCAATGCAGGGGTGTCAGAGGAACAACGAGGGAAAGAAGGAGATAAAAACACAAACGATTGTGATTTATTGCTTATTGTGTACCGTAGAGAAGAGGTGGGGGAAAAAAACAAGAGACGAAATCCATTGCAAATTGAATTGTCTTTGTTTGAACCAGGCCCGCTTCAAAAAAAATTCTATGACAGGGGGCCATAAATGACAATGGCACAATAATCTACGGCGACCTGTCCGAGAGGCTGATAAGACATCAGTGAGGGAGCTGATCGATACTAACTATTCATTTCTGAAATTATCTCCACATTGATCCAGGAACAAGTGTCAGCAAAGGCAGGGGCACACTGGCTTTAATACAATAATTATATAAAGGGTTACAAGCTCATCCTCCCAACCAATAAAGACTGTCAGCAGCACCAGGCTCAGTGAAACCCCATAATCCATCAGCACATTGGCCCCTGACCCCTGGGCTTGGAGGCTACCGTGAGCCTCTATAAAAGTTGCTCACGGAAGGACACAATTGCTGGATGTACCTCAATTGGCCGAGGTGCTAAACCAGATCTGTGGAGCTGATGTAATGATGCGGTGTCAGTTGACCTGTTATTGCATGGACCTGTGCGAAAAGGAAAACTCACTTTTCAGGTTTCTTTAACCCAAGGGTCAACCTCCGGGTACGAAAAGTGAAGCCATTTCAGAAGTGCCATTCACCTTCATTATTTCTATGGCCAGCAGGGGGCCGACATTGGTTGCAAACTAGAGTAAAAAAGAGCATACATTAGGGGTGGGGGAAAAGATCGATACAGCATAGTATCGCGATACTTTGCGTGGCAATATTGTATCGATACATGGACGCCAATTATCGATATTTTATTATACAAACTGTAGCATATCCCTCCGAAAGATGGTCGTGACACTTGACTAATGATTTCTAATTTATTGAAAACTCAAAAAAAACAAAAAGAGCTACACAAAGACACATAACAACAAATAAATGTACGCTACATCCATATGAGCATTACTTTAGAATCAGTGGCGGCCGACCCATAGGGGCGCTAGGGGCACCGCCCCCCCTCTTCCCACGTTTGATTGTCATAAAAAATTTAAAATAAATAAAAAAATATATTAAAAAAATATATATTTTTTTTATTTTAATTTTTAAAGAACAAGGTAAATATTATATAGTTGGTATCAGTAAAATGTATAATCTACAATAAAATCTTGTTTAAAATTGGTGTTACGATGTCTAAAGTTACTGATAAGTCACATGTTTCCTGCCTGGCCTTGCCCGTGTATC
>NW_011352893.1:41801-51289 GCF_000735185.1 Notothenia coriiceps
AGAGACCTCCAGATAAACTCTTTATAGCTGGACTTTCAGACGGAGACAAGTCACAGAGCTGTCTCTGTGTTTCAGAGGAGAGGAGTGAGTGTGTGTGTGTGTGTGTGTGTGTGTGTGTGTGTGTGTGTGTGTGTGTGTGTGTGTGTGTGTGTGTGTGTGTGTGTGTGTGCGTTTCTGGTTTCCTGAAAGATTGTTTTCATGTGCTCATTTGTGTGTTTGAATGTTTCTTAAATAGCTATAATCATGTTTGGATGTGTCATGTATGTGTATGAGCATACAAAAATCCACATGTGCATCTGGTGGTTTGATGTGTACTCACTTGCGTGTGTGTGTGTGTGTGTGTGTGTGTGTGTGTGTGTGTGTGTGTGTGTGTGTGTGTGTGTGTGTGTGTGTGTGTGAGTGTGTTTGTGTTACCTGAGGGCATGTTTCTGCCTTTTGCCTCCATCGCTTCTCCCCCTTGCTGCTGCAGTTCTTCTTTGTCGGTGAAGAGCGCTCCGTAGCCCCGGTCCGAGCCGCCTCCATCCACCGTTTATCCTTCGCACTTCTCCCCTGCCTCTCCCTCTCTTCTTGTTGTTACTCCTCTTCTCCTTCTTCCTCTCTGTATCTTGAGCACTCCTGTCTGTTCCAGCGAGCGGAGGGCGATACTTCACTTGGTGTCCTCTCCTCTCATTGAATTGTCATGGCAGTCATCTTAGCTACTGAGAGTAGAAAGAAAGAGGCAGAGGGGAGTAAAGAGCAAATGAGAGGAGCGACAGAAAGGGAAGCAAAACAAAAGAAGATTTGAAAGAGTGAGAGAAAGAGGGAGAAAGGATGGATATGATTAAATAACGTGACATGGGTTTAGAAACCAGGGGATGCTCCTGCACAGAAGCATCTCCTACACAAACAATGTTTTCTACATGACGGTGATAATATGTGTTTGAGTAAACAAACAAACATCCATAACCTAATGCACACGGGAGGAAACGAGCCCCCTGTCAAACAAGAGAAGCTGGTCTGCCTCTACACAGAGAGCGCTATAAAGCAATAGAAAAGAACAGGCGATGCGAGTGAGCGTGCTCTAGTCCATTGCCATGGCAACAGTGAATTCCAAAGTCTATGGCGAAGCTGGCGAGTGTGTATGTGTGTAAGTGTTTGTGTGTGTGTTGGGGGAGTAGAGGGATGGATCAAACAGTTGAGAGGATTTTGCTAGGAATAAAAAAAAGAAAAAGGTGTGTAACTTCCATTGGTCTGCAGAGGAGCCTGTATGTCATACATGAAGGATGCAAGCTTACACACGAACACACACAGGTTTATTCCGATATGCAGAGTTGCATATCGCACATGAGGAATGAACATTCACAGGAGAGATGACAGACTTGTGAGTCATTAGCATTGTGGTCACTGTGTCTGGGCTTGTTTCATCCATCCAACTTTCACCCTGTTGGTGCGATGGCTAATTCTCAAACACTTTGTGCTGGTTCATGCTTTGAAATGCACAATGCAGATGTCTCAAAGCTGAAAGATCCGAAACAAGTAGGGAATCGATTCCTTGCTCGAGGACATTTCAGCAGAGCGGCTGCTTTCCTCCTTGAACTCACCTCCTACATTTCAACAAGCCTTTCAGAATAGAAAATCCCCGTTAGCACTGATATAGGGTTAGGTTTTTCCTAGATTTTCTGCAAGATGTAGCCAAAACTGTGGAGCACTACAAAATCCACTTCATAGCTAATAACAGAAGAACAGCAGGGAATCCCATCAACAGTATTACTAAAGGACCCTTTTGCCCACATTTAATTGACAAAGGTACACTATCAGATTTGAATTAGAAAATGTGTCTGTTAGGAGCCCAGTTTTAAAACTACAAACCATCCTCTTTTCAAGTTGTTCTACTGACAAATACCTGACGTAATCATGACACTTGTGTCAAGCTAGAAATGATGAGAATGGATCTTTTGTAACCTCAAATGGTGACTGTTTCGCAAGCAATATTTTGCAGATGAAGGGTTCAGGTGCTATGGGCTGCTTTGGAAGGCAATTGCAAACCCTATTGTCATAGTTTGGAGGACAAGTTAAGTGTTGGTGAACATTTTCCACAAAATATGTCCAATGGAGGTCTTCAAAATGTTGGACCCTACACAAAATGAAACATGTATAGACTTAACTAAAAGGGGCAATCAGAACATGTCAGAAATAGATCTCAGGATTATTCAGGCAATAAACGTGATCCAAGCTTATAGCCAAAGTGGTATTACACATATTAAGCTACAGACCATACAAAGACCCATGGTAATAGAACAGGAAACCTCCAAGGACTTGATGATATACATAATAATTTGGACCTAGTCCCACTTTGGCTCTTTTTTTGTTCTTGTTCCTAAAAAACAGAAGGACACATGAAGACAAACGAGTCAACCTTCATGTTGTGCCATGTGTTTGTGATACATGAGTCACATGAAGCTACCTTCACATGATAAGAGATGTTCTCTTAGCCTTTGCTGCTTCATACAGCAATCTTTAGGTTTGCAACTTTCTCTATGGAAAACAAAGCCAGCAGAGCAGTTTATGATGGCTCATGTAAAGGCAGCTTAACTTGTTTTACAAAGTTATCGTCAACTTCTTCAACAATCACCAACCAGCCAAACCGTTTTTTTTGCCTAAACCCAAACTTCCTCACTAAAGTTAACATCAACCACAATATTTTCCTAAGCTGAGTTGTTGTATTGCCTCAGCCGAAACATCCTGAAAAAATGTGTTTATTATGAAATGACACTACGCAAGTACCGAAACCAAAATAGACACGCCATCCCTGACACTTCAATAGTTAGAGGGGTACATACAGCTGGAAGTGAGAATGTGTTGAAGATTAACAGCAAGAGGAGTGTGACATCTGGATACATTCTGTGCCAGTGCAGCTGTCTGTCCTTTGATACAATATTAACATTGACACTCCTGTAGGAAAGATTTGACTAGATTTTAATAATTTAAAAATAAATTTGATAAGGCTGCAGTCAATCAAGCTCAAAATCACAAACTGTGTGTTGAACACAAATGGTCTCCCATCTCATTCCTTTTAAAATAAATCCCATATTCTGCTGTTGTGGACAAACAAAAACAGGAACTGTTCTCAGTGAAAGTAAAGAATCAAAACAGTCAGAAACTAAAGGCTTTTTTCTAAGAAAGCAAGCAAAGAGTCCATCTAGAAAAAGCTTTACAGACTGGCTGAAACTCTTCAACACCTCCACCCCCACCAGAGAATAATAATAATATAATTGTTATGCTGCGTTGCATAATTTTTGGCAGATTTTCACCCTTTCAACTTTCAAAATGTCCTAGTGGAAGTGTGAAGTTTGCTCATCCATCATTCATGTTCCTCTATTTGGGACCCATAGACTGAGAGAAAAGCATTGATGTGTCATCTGTGATGTCAATCTTGGGTTTCTAAAGAGAAGCTTTGAAGATAGAATTTGAGTTGCCTGCTCAGGGACGAGCCTATGAAGCAAAACGCTGGATGAGCAAGCAACAGAGTCACAGGATGTCAATTAGGCAAACATGCTCCCTAACATCTAAGTACATTTCTGTTAGAGAAAAATGCTGGTGATTTTTTGCAAGCTACTGAAAGCACATAAATTGAAGTTTTGCCGGAATCAGATGAATCCTTAGAATTTTATCTCATACCTAACAGTAAATCATGTTGAAATTCAAAACTGTGGCTCATACTTTGGGTCACTGCAGCATCCCACCATCAGCCATACCACCAGTATATACTGTACACAATATTTCAGGACCAATATTTCTTTTCAGGCAGACAGCAGCCAAACGTGTCAATTTAAGGCTGAAAACTGATAACACCTGATGTCAGATAAATTGTCAATATAGGTTTCCATCTACAATCTGACATTGGACCATTCTAACCAATTTCTGTGGGGGGGCATCATTTTTCCTAATCACTAAATACCAATACCCACCTGAATCTAACAGCGTTTTGGTCGGCATAGCCATGACAACATAATGGTTTTGCTGGGGTTTTATAGTGGAATTGTCAAATTGTCCAGACCTTTGAACCCGCCCACTGGTTGAGTTGAAATGGAGTGTAATGTGTAGACCATGTTGTCTTCCAATGTGCAAAAAGACGACCATAGCAAAGTAAAAACAAACTATGATGTTGGGCCATAATGCAGTCAAGGGAACACAGCTTGTCAACAAAATGTATCCAGCCACACAACACTGATTGGCTAATCATCCGCCACAACTGCAGTGCTCATTGATGCAGCTTCATAATTATTACTTTTTGGTATTGTAAATGCAAATCCTTTAACATTTTCAAAAGTGATATCCCCCTCAATTGCAATGCATTGTGTCAAACAATTATAATGATATATTGTTGGAGTTAATGATACATAGTGTTATTGGATAACACATCTAGTGGTCATCGGAGGAACTGCAGCTGGAAAAGGATTTTAAACTTTGCATTCAAGTGATTGCTGCTTTTGAAGCCCTGGAGGACCCCTGGGAGGGCCTGCAATCATAGACAACAAACAGTACAAAAGCAGGAACTCAGACATTGGTTATTTTGTGCTCGACCCCCCTAAAATAAACCTGCACATTAGGCTTTCAGTGTAGATTATTAGGAAGGTTCAGGCAGCACAACAAAAAAAAATACAAGAAAAGCTGGCGAGTGAATGCACAAAGCAGATGCTGAAAGTTCAAGGACAAATAATCCATGGACTGCATCATGAACTCAGCAACAGTCTGAATCCTGCCGTGAATACAGAGCAGCAGCAAAACATGGCATTGATGAAGATTATAATTGCAGTGGCTGTGAGCCACCATCAAAAACCAAATCCAGGGAGAGTAAAGGTGCGATATGATGGAACATGTGGTGTGTGAAAATGTACCCGTGTGGCATGTTAGAATTACACAACTTTGCTATAAATACCTCACAAAATGTGTTTTCTCAATTGTTTATAGAGAACTTTTCAAGGTTCTGAAATCAAACATAAAGTGAAAGTGGATAGGTATGAAGCAATATCAGTTTGCTTCCCTGTTATTATTCAATACTCAATCATATATCGAAATGCAGACTTCCCACTCTCTGTATAGTACATCCCTCCTGGACAGTGGATCCTATGCATATATATACTCTCACAAAGGACAGGACAATACATTCTAATTTGTTATAATAAAAACGGGTTAAACATTTCCAGAAGGGATAATTACTGCATAAATCATTAATGAAGGGGTCTGTGGTAAGAAGTAGGCACCTTATTGTCCTAAGGTTTCCTGTTTACGGTTAAATATTTTCAAAAAGGTAACAGTTTATATCACATATTTGCAATTTTTTCCTCTTACCTTTCAAAAGCTTTTTCACCCTCTGGACTTCAGCGTTGTTTGATTAAAGCTTTTTTTTGGTATATACTTTTTAAATGGACACAAATGCAAAGCGCATTAAAACTTCGCATTCTTCCCAGATGATTACATCAAGAGTACAAAGTGTACATGTAGGTGAGGTGCGCTCCTCTCCAGCTCTAAGCGCGCACACACGGCTCCCACTGATGCGCGTTCATGTCGTTAATGCATGACATTATGGCAGCGGGATATTGGCGATCGGTTTGATAAATATGTCGATCAGTTATGAGCTTACCTTAGAGAGAGCAACTTTTGCAGACGGTTCTGCATGTGGTGGCGAGGCGCGTGTTGCTTGTTGGAGGGAGGGAGAGAGAGAGAGAGAGGGAGAGGGAGAGGGAAAGAGAGTGAGAGAGAGCAAGAGGGAGAGAGATGGATGCGTGTCACGGAAGTACTGTCAGTGAATGTGGCATTTTTATTCATAAATGGTAAATATAATACATTGGTTTTTACTTGCACACTCACATTAATTATCATTGATAATGCTAATTATTTAGTTATGCTATAATTATACTTTATTTTAAATACATGGCTGTGGTTAATAATAACATATAAAGCTTCCAGAAATTCCTCATAAAACATTGATTATCATAACAAATGGAGCAGATATTTGTCTAATCTTGTTTATGGTTAGTAATTATTTTGAACTGTCTTTAGATTTATTGGATGAATGGATAATTATTATAGAGTTGCAATTAGTAGCCTATTTGTAATACCATGATACATTGTTCATACATAATTTATAAAAAATCTATGAACAATATTTTATAATACTTACAATACTTTGTCGACAGTTATTTTCGTTTTTGGTCCAGCAACTTCATGTGGTTATATGTTTTTTTTAAAAAGTAATTTGGTTATCAATCCATAAATAGTACCTACATACAATGTTATAATGTCTGCTTCATTATTATAAGGTTTTCAAGTCCGATTTAATTTATTAGCCTAGACTTTTATTTATAATGTTTTTTATACAGAGTTATGGGATCTCATTGTTTCTGCTGATGTAACCACAGATGGAACAAGTTGATATCTCTCTTGAATATCTTCAAAAGCTTTTGTAAAGGTTTGCCCCAGCACAGAGAGTCCATTGTGGACCATTGGGTCAAATCAGAAAGAATAGCAGGGGTGTGCTAGAACATTAGGCCCCCGCAAAAATAGCAATAAACTCCAGCAGGGGACTATATTTTGCAGACACCACAGCCTCTATTGTCTCTGCATACTTCTTAATAATTCAATATTTAAAATAAAACACACTTATTAAATAAACATCCATATCATTGTCTAAAATCAACATTGTGCCCGATTAATCAACAAGTGAATGATTTATTGTAAGCACCACATCAAAACAAAAGTCTTTATTACTACTTTTGGACTTCATAGCAGTAGCAATACTAATGTGTAGTGAATAAGGAAATGATAGCGGTGGTATTATCACTATTTCAGTATTATTAAATACATATTTCTTCTGCCATCACATTACATTTAGGAGTGCTGCCTAGCGAAACACTAAACAAAGGTTTAAGTCCACAGTTGATCTTAGAGGCTTTTCCTGGAGGAACATGAAAAAATACAATCAATATGAGTCCAAATATATATATAAAAAATATGTAAAGGTTTTCAAATTAATTAAAGATAATAATGAAAATGAAATAAAACATTGAAACTGAATTCAGAGGTATACATCGATTTAAAGAAAACAGACACTCACACTGAAATGACAAAGAAATCACTAATCAATAATAACAAACACGTAACAATAAGAAAATTCAGTAAAACAAGATACTTTGGTGGGTATGTAAAATATTTGTGTCCATATTTGACAACAAAATCTTATATTCCGTCAAATTGGTGGATGTTTCAATGTCAGTCAAATTGCTAGGAAGCTATTCCATTACGTGTTGCTATAACAACACAATTTTCAAATAAAACCAAATGCTGGGGGCAGAAAAAAAAAGATCAAAGTAGTCAGAGTTGTACATGTTCACTCTTTGACTGTCAGTCAGCAGGGTTTGGAGAGAGGCTAATCAAAGCCTTTATTTTACAATTGTTTTATTGATAAAGCTGTTTAAAATGACACCCTTGTATGTATGAAATATTTAGGAAAGAAGTATAAGAGTGGTCTCAATTTAACCTTAGATTCATATAATATGTTTCTGTTTAATGCCATAATCATAAGACTATTGTGATGCTTTCTGTTTCTCTGTTGCTTTCCAGCAAAGGAGACCAAGGCCGAAGAAAGAAACAAGAAAGTGAGGTGACCAGGAGGGAAGAATGAGTGTGGAAAGCAGAATAGACAAGCCTTTACAGGTTTAATAAGGAACAGAGAGGGATCTAAACGAAGACGGATAGTCAATGTGGATCAGAAGGCTCAGGGGAAGGGGAGGGTTAAGATGTGTGTGTGTGTGTGTGTGTGTGTGTGTGTGTGTGTGTGTGTGTGTGTGTGTGTGTGTGTGTGTGTGTGTGTGTGTGTGTGTGTCCTTTCAGTGGATGCAAACGATGCAGGGTGCATGTTTCCTGTAGAGCAGCAGCCATGGTGTGTGTCGTCAAACAGTTGGGTTGCCATATGTGAGAGAAAATGCTGTGAGAGAAAGATCTGGGGAAGAAATGCTATTGTTTTATGTTGTTGTATACGAACAGCAGGGAAAATATTGCACATATCAGCTGCTGTTCTAAACATCTGTATGACCCAGCCCATGCTTAGAATGAATAGACATTATTTAACCTGTTAGGCCCCAAGCCTGTTTTTCAGGTCTCAGGCTCGAAAATGACATTCCCAAAACAAATGACCATAACTTCCCTTCTAAAAGGGGAACATTTATCATCTTTTTTCTCAAAGTAATGATAAACCTGTGAGTTGGATGTAGAAAAGTCAGAATCAATATAGATGTTTTTTATTTTAAAGAAAATTCAGATTGAACATAGTAAGAAAATGTAAATTATAAAAACATATTTTTTACTTATAGTGAAAACTAACCCTGGATGATGGGTTAGTAGACTATTTTTCGCTCGGGGCTAATTCAGAGGGTCAGTGTTAGCAAATTTGAGTTTAAAAAAATGAAAAAGATCAGTTAAATTAGTTTTTTTCCGTTATATGGATATAAAACATTCATAGTTTATTAAATATGAAGGTTCCTTAGACGTTGTTTCCTGCAAATGACGCGATTTCGACCCCGGATACGGGTCCGTGGGGCTTAAGAGGTTTTTTAAAGAAGACATTTGGACTTTGAAGGGACCATGCACATGAATCAACTTGACTCCATCATGTACATGTACCAGATTGAACCGTAGATGCTAATGTTCCTCTGCAGTCCCTGGTTGGTTGATGGCATTACAATACAAATATACAGACAAACACATGAGCTTTAATGTTTACGCTGCTTTGAAGAATACAAGTCACAAGGAATCTGGATCATTTTCATCTAATGGGTACAAACATTATACAATTACGATTTAAGGTTTCTTTAAAACATCTGGTTTATTTATGATGGATAAAATACAAAAAGTGAAACCAATGGGAGCTTCTCCTTTGTGTTTTGAACTGAAAATCTAAAGTTAAAAAGATAAGGCCGGCTATTCCACAAACAGAGGGTGAACAGGTGCCCCCAAGGAGGTGTGTGTGTGTGTGTGTGTGTGTGTGTGTGTGTGTGTGTGGCTTTCTGAATCCCCTGACAGCCACTTGTCACTCTCCCCTCGGACCATCTGGACACACACACACACACACACACACACACACACACACACACACACACACACACACACACACACACACACACACACACACACACACACGCGCACACACTGCTGGTGACAGTGGTGACGGCCGGGGGTTGGGGGGGTCAACAGATGCCAGTTTCTCCACGTTTGTTTCCCTCCATGCTTTTCACCTTTTCCCCACCTCTACTGTATCTCCGTCCATCCTTCCCCTCTTTTTTTTCCTTCTTCCTGTCTCCCTTCCTTCATCCATCCATCCCTCCTTCCATCTCTGTCATGTTTGGGCCAGCTGGCACACACACACACACACACACACACACACACACACCACACACACACACCCCACACACACTACACTACGAAGCAAGAGAAAGAGGAGAAGTGTGAGA
>NW_011352893.1:51334-56121 GCF_000735185.1 Notothenia coriiceps
AAGACTAGGTGTAACTGATAGGCAGAAGGCAAATCTAGGGAGAGCAAGGAATAATTGTGGACATTTCCCGAACCAGACAAGACGAAGGTGTGAGTAAGAAGGGAAGGACCACGGGCACGCGCCACGAACGACCAAGAAAGACAGCCGGAACCAGGAGCGACCAAAGATGTGTGTGTGTGTGTGTGTGTGTGTGTGTGTGTGTGTGTGTGTGTGTGTGTGTGTGTGTGTGTGTGTGTGTGTGTGTGTGTGTGTGTGTGTGTGTGTGTGTATATGTGGCTGCGGTATACACTAGAGGGGAGCTAGAGTAATAAAGACAGACGGAGAGGAAATCAATGGCCAGGCCAGCAAGACAAACATTTAGAAATGAAGTGCAGTTCCCCTCTGTAGCGACAGTAAAAGCCAGTCAGCCAGAACCTGCAGTGACATTCAGAGT
Organism: Notothenia coriiceps; assembly: GCF_000735185.1. Taxonomy (NCBI): domain Eukaryota; kingdom Metazoa; phylum Chordata; class Actinopteri; order Perciformes; family Nototheniidae; genus Notothenia; species Notothenia coriiceps. Next base: position 51,768 of record NW_011352893.1, read on the forward strand.
CCAGTCACACAGCAGGCAGCAGCAGATTACACAAGACCCCGGACACTGTCCTAACATGGCAAGCACTGGAAAAACTTCTTTAAGTATCTTAAAGATGAACCAAGACTGTTGGGAAGAAGAATAAAGTTTTGTTTCAAAAGTTTGGAATTATTTCCTGTTCTTGCAAAGCAGGGACCACCACAATGAGTAGGACATTAAGGACACATAGGAATTAAGGAGCCAAAAGGCTACATGATATCAGAAATACGGTATTTATTTTCAGCATGATCATTTTAAACTAGCCAAGTAGTTTTCTTACACTTTTGACTTTGTATTTTGTTTTGATTGGCGTTAACGTTAACCCTATTTGGAGAAAACATGCTTGCCTTGCAACATAGGATGCAGCAAGTTGTATGGGAAAGTACTTTTTTAGACAACTTGTTGAGTGAAAACTATAGAGAGAGAAATAAAAGTATTTGTGTTGCTCATAGTTTATTTTATTTTCGTTCCTGGGTTATGGATAGTTGTTTGCTTGCTAGCTTGTTATACTGAAGTCCATATGTTTTTCATCTGGCATTAATACAAGTAACCACACAGCTTCAGCTGATTTACTACAACATTATGGTCTGGAATAAAGCAGACCAAGATTTGCAAATCCAAGAATGATACAATTATAAATCTGTAACAGTTTATGTTATGTGTAATCTCACTAAGAGTTATTGTTATATTTCATGCAATAAATACAGTACACATGCCAATAACAGGCTTTTGCTTGCCTCTGAAGAACAGAACCTGTTTCGGCAACAAACCTACCTCCAGGTTTATGCATAAAACTGATAGTTTGTGTTGAAATAAGTATGTTTAAATTACTTGGTTGTATTTTACTTGTCAATTCAACAAAATGACTTAATTATGTTCAAAATATTGTTGTTTTTGGTTAAAACAGCAATGGAACTGGCGTTAAGAAAGACAGACACTTTAACACAACAGTGAACAATAAACCCGGTTTGCCATCATGCAACTGGTGACTTTAACAATATATGTGTACGAAATAAATTGTGTACTATTTAATACAGATATGAGACTCAGTGGTCCTGTCAACATAGACACACTCTACATGTCTTGAGTACACTGGCGTTGGTGCTCCTGCACACCTGATTCCTATTAACTAATTACCCCGTGATCTGCCTCTGCCTGCACAGCTGACCCTTATTGGCTCATAGGGCTTACATTCTATTAACAATAGTTTGTGTTAGTAAAAGTTGCCTTGCTGATCAAACCAATCTGAATAACTGTTAAACCCAGGGTCAAAATAGGTCTTTCTCACCACAAAGTGCTTGGTACTGCCTCCTATGATCATATCAGTCTGTTGCTGCTGCTAAAATAATAGGAGCAGCATGTGAGCTCAGTGGTGCGGAAAGAGCTACATCATTCTCACTCCATTTTGAGAGGAACTGGCAAACCTTAAAATGATTAAGGTCACTCTTCCTAAATCATAAATGGAAAACAAGGTTGTCCAAAATAAAACTGCATTTTTAAAACACACTGCTCTTACCAATGAGCATTTTGGCAAACAGCTGTTTGCTCTTAACACCCCCTAAATACCCATGATGCACCAATACAGGTGTGCTCAGTACAGGCTGATTTTTCTCAGGAACATCTAGGTGCAGCAGAATTCTCTGCACCTGTTACCACAGGCAGGTTTTCCTTCTGACCTCAGGTTATTTGCAGCTGAAAGGTAGTCTTATCTTTGGTGAAAACACCCTCAACACTTTTTATTATGTGCAGTTTATCCGTAAGATTTCATTTAAAATACCATCTTAATTCATATTTCCTCACAATTGCTTTGCGTGTTGTATGCAAAAAACAAACTTTGAATCCACTTACCTTACGAAATATCTTCTTTATTCATCATGACTAATTTCTGAAAGTGGAGTTCAGTAACATCAACCCCTTTTTGAAAGCTTAAGATGAATTCAAGACTCTTTTCAATCCTGTTAGGGAATATTCACAGACTTTTACAGCATTGTTTCATGAAACTTAAGTAATTTTCCTTGATTTCAAAGACCATCTTCCTTCATTCAATAAAAGTTTACAACCCTGAACTGGATTGAGAAGCGTTATATAACAGGCCGCCCAATCTCATCTCCCATAACATAACACTATACAATTACAGCCACTATAGCCCTTTCTCATTTCACTAATTTCCCCTCCTCGACTCCTCGACTCCTCGACTCCTCGGTCCTCTGGTAGTGACCCGGAAATGGATTTCAGCGTGCCATGTTGAAGGACATGTCATTTCTCTTAATGCACTTCGAGGACCGAGGATCGAGCATCGAGGAGGCTCTCTGGAGGATTTATAATCAAGGATACACTGATGGGTCCTTCACGACAGTCCGCGGATCCTCTGCGGATGTATTTCTGGCAACAGAGATGTTTAAAAGAGTCGTGGCACACAGCCGGACTTATCTCAGCCGATGACAGCTCTGCATGCCTCCCCTGGATATTATATTATTAACTGCTTGAATCACGATGCGATGTTTACAGTGAGAACAGCAGTGAGGTCCGTGCAGAAAGCAGAGTAGTGTGTATAATATATCACTCAGTGTATAACAGGCCTACATTACTCTTTTTATTTGTATGCTTTAGTTTAGTAGATATCTACAAAGTCGATATTTGTCTAAAACCATTTAGTGCTTTACATGATAAAATACACAACGGCTGTATCCTGATATAGGCCTATATGATATGCTTTAGGTCCGAGCTGTAAGTGTGTGTGCAGGGCCGTATCCAGGATTTCCTAAATACCGAGGTCCAAATATGCTAGGGGGGTTCGGGGGATACCCCCCGAGATTCTTGGGATTTTCATGATCTAGTTAGGTGCTTTTTAAGTCCTGTGGGGGGTCACAAATTGGATAATATATTGATTTCAAACCATGTTAGTGGGCTGACAATCTCAGCATAAATTATTTTTGAAAGTGTAATGCATAAGAATCAGTTGATTGTTACTATTAATGATCTGGACATGCAGAAGAGGCTAAAATGATCACAAAACATTGTCAACATTCATTTTCCATGTCTCTCTCCTTTCCATAACCTGTAGCCTCTCTTCCATCTTCTTGAGTCTCTCTGTCTTCTTCCTGTTCATTACTCTCTCTGTCCTCTACTCTTTCTCTTTGTTCAATCTCTCCCTCGTTGTTCACTTTTTGCTCTGGCTGCATGTCGCTCCTGCCAGTGAATCAAAAGCAATTCAGCCATTTAGTTCATTTCACTTGTTTGTTTGCATTCTTTTTTAAATTTAAATCTGTTTTTTTTTATTCTCAAAAGAGAACAAAGATGTAAGCAAATTGTGTTTTATACAATTGTATGTTATTATGACATCATAACTGCAATAGATGTTATTGTGTTTAGAAAATTATGTCTATTGTCTATATTGTAAAATTAAGACTTATTGATAGATTCAAGATAAATAATAGATAAATAGAATAGATAGTGTTAATTAGGCCACATCTTCCTGTGTGACTGTAACCTCATGGCATTCCTCCCCTGGGACTTCCATCCCGTCTCTCTCTCCTGCCTGCCGCCTTCCTTACCAAAACTGAGCTTATCGACTAGTCAGTCTTTTCATTAATAAATTGGAAGTCAGTGGTAAAAAGAAAACAAAATTACCATTATATCTTCAATGTTTTACTCAAATTGAAATAAAGAAAAGCCATTACAACGGTTGTTAAAAAGTAATCCTTCTGAACATTGATGAATTGTAATTAACTTTAGCTCTCTAGCTAGTTTATGTCACAGCAATTAAACCAAAGTTTAGCCTCCTGTAGCTCTCCCCCTCACCCCTGAGAAAACAGAAGCCAAGCAGCCCCGCTGGACTCATCTCTAAGAATACCTCATCACTCCCTCCCGCTAATTCGGTACAATCCGGAAGCTGCGGTGGTGTGTTGATCAGGGACGTGGCACAGACCATTTGGGGGGCCAGGAGCTCAAGTTGAGAAAAGGCACCTTCCTAAATCATTTATAAAAAGAATTAAAACAAAAAGTTTAAAATAGTTTGCACATCTCTGACTGTTTACTCACCAATTTATTTTAATTATCTCCTCAACTGACGCAAATTGTTTAAACTGCCAACAGAAATCTACCAGAATATCAAGTTTAACACAGGACAATGGATATTATTTAGTCCATTTTGGTCTATTTTGCTCCAAAACGTCAAAAACACATATAAATGGTGTTCGTTTTTAACTACCCTGTCTGAATCATACATAGATATAAACTAATCTTGCATATTAAACAACATTTCAGGGGAAATACTGGACCTTTGACTAAGTAACATCTGGGAAGTTGTGAGGTGCTATGTTTTTTTTCCTTTTGA
>NW_011352893.1:56148-63303 GCF_000735185.1 Notothenia coriiceps
TAGTGTTACGTTATTATGAGAGTGCTCTCATACTTGTTTGATTCTGAAATTGTATATATTTATAAATATTATTATTGTCTCATTATACCGCACTGTGAATGAATTAAAAGTAAATATATAAGTCGTCATGAACACATCTGTCCATCAGACAGAGGGCTGCTGTTCCTCCTGTCATCATTAATGGACGTCTCTTTAAAATGACCGCTCAGAGGAGAGGAGAGTTCTCATTTCTCTAACCGCCTGCTGCTTCCCCTCCTCGACTCCTCCGCTCGCATCTCCTATGGGCGGGACTAAGACACGAGGATAGGAGTCGAGGAGGGGAGTCGAGGAGGGGAATTAGTGAAATGTGAAAGGGCCTATGAGTGCTATTGGTATTTTTTGTCATATAAAATGAACAATAATGATTCAGTATCACTTAATATTCATGCATACAAACACAAAGGTTGACCTTTAGTAAGCAAATGTGTTATGCAAAGGCTGACATTAATAATAATGCATTTCATTTACAGGCCTGATTTTAGTATATGTATTGTCTTTGAGCTCAGCAATCTGTGACTCATTCTGTAACCTATACTTTGTTTTATCCCTACTACATTCATACACCATGACATACACTCCATGTAATCAGAGGTTCGTTAACATATTCAATGATTCAACATATAACATTGAAAATGAATCACTACATATTAAGTCTTTTAGTTTCTGTTCGCATTGTAGTTTAAAAAAGGAATTTTGAATAAGATACAAATAACGAGTCAAAATGAATCTGGATCAGTGTTTGTAAATCTTTAAGGAACTACCATACTGTGACACTGATACATTTCTCTAAGTGGTCTCTTAACCAAGAAATGGATTTAAATCCCCCAATGTTAATCAAATACATTAATTATTTAAAGACAATTAAACAGATCAAAAGTACTGTATGTCCCCCACAATCCATTTTGTAAAACTTGTCAAAGAAAGTATGCAACATTCTTGAAAATAAATCCCTTGGAGGAAATATGAAATTAAACTAGAAATGTAGTGTGTCTGCTGTTTTCTCCAAGATGAATTCAGATAAACATTTGTAATCAGCAATAACGCTGCCATTTCATATAGAACAGAATTCAGCACTTGTAACAAATGCATATTTCTCAAGTGTGTTGAATTAACTATAATAAACAAATACATAAGAGTCTGGAACCAGGCAAGCTTTATTGGTTTGAACTTAACAAAACACTGCTGGCAGATACAAATCACACTCCTGCATATAGCATGTTTGCAAAAATTATGAAAAATAAACAATTAAAGTCACATTAATCTTAAGATCGATTTTTGACCAGTATTGAGTCAGTCAAATGTCATTGGACTCAACATGTAAACTTTAAACATTTCTTTACCTTGATAATGTCAACACGTCTTAGGTAGACTGTGTAATGTGTGTTCAGTATGAATATTTACACCATGATCACAGTTAGGGATCTGGAAGTAAAGGAAGTAAACATTTGAGAAAGCGGCTCACAGCATCAAAACTGTACGTCTCTGCTGTGATGTCCTCAGAAACACTGTTGGTTCTGATTTTTATATCTGAGAAAACAACTCCTCAGAAGTCAGCTACATAAATGTGTGTGTGTGTGTGTGTGTGTGTGTGTGTGTGTGTGTGTGTGTGTGTGTGCTTGTGTGTGTGCTCACTACACAGCATGAATGCTCAGCTTTGGCAATTAAAAAGAAACATCGCAAAACATCAGCAAAAGCTCTCATACTCATCGGCTAAGTTATTTCCTATTTATTTTCCACAAAGCAAATATTCATAACAGATGCTAACACAGCAGTTAATTTGATACATTGTTCTTCTCTTAACAGTATCACAGGATGTAAGCATAACATTTTTCCGCGTAGGTCTAAAAAGGCTACAAATAATGCCCTATGCTGGGCATGATTGTTAATATGCTACAAAAACAAGAACTTCTTAAGTGTTTCACTTTAATTCACTGTGCAACATGAAAACTTCAATGGGAGTCAAACTGAAAATCCTAAATGTTCCCCAAAAAATGCCACTCAACATATGCACATTTCATATTGATTTCCTGATGAGGGCCTTGAGATTGGGTCAAGACTTCAGAACAGGCGAGCAAGTGGATCTTGAGTTGAAACAGTAGTAATTGATTCAGTATTCAGTTAAGTAAATCATTCTGTCACAATCTATCAAAAACTGGATTTTGACATTTCCAACCTCCTCCCTTCAATTTAACGATGACATGCCATAGCATAAAACTTAAATATGGGTTATTGAAAGCCGTTGGAAAAAAAAGGCGAAGTATTATTTTACCTGGGACTTTTTGGAATATCAATTTGGCTAAGATGTTGGGTAGTTTACAGTGGCTGAGACAATTCACAGGTATTTCCATTCAAATGGTACAATAGTCTTTCCTCTATCACAAGACAGATGAAACCTTCATCTCTGAAATACACTTGATAAGTAATTGTCTGGACCCAACAGATATTAGTGAAAAGATGTAGACTCCAATAAATTGAGACTGAGCTACTTATATGAATAATAGATTAAACCAGGAGGTACATTGAAATGCAAAGCCATCTGTCTCAGGTTTTCAGTTTGCCTCCCATGTACGCATGTGTTCATCAAAGTGCCATATCTTAATATAAACCTTATATTATCATAAATAAAACCAGGAAGAGTCGGTTTCCATTTCTGAACCTGGCTGTAAGAGTTCTGGTTTCAAATACCAATATCTACATACCTAAGAAATCACTTCCATGGCAACAGCATCTCCAAGGCAGCCATTTTGATTGAAACCAGGATGATCACGGACAGCCTCTTGTTCAGTCAATGCTAACGTTGCAGAATCCTGCTGACGCGACCGAGGAACATTTCCAACCTCAATCGACACTTTAGAAAGTCTCTCAGTTTCATCCATCAACATTTAAACATTCACTCCCAAAGCTTCTCTCTTAAAATACAGCTTATAAAAATGTAATAGCTAAAACACCTAAAACATACTTTAATATATACACCTCATGGTACGGGATTACGTTTTTGTTTCAGCATGAGGGGGAAGAATACTTTCTATACAGTTAAAGTGTAAATCTCTATGCATATACAGTTTACCTCCGATTGTGTATATAATATTTGTGATACTGTATGAACTACGGATTATTATCATATAGACATTATTTATCATATCAGTCAGTTCTTCATGAACACGGTTGGGAAGCAATACTGGGAAAGAATCCCTGATAATGCTACATTATAAACAACACATCTGTGTTGTTATTGGCAGGAGGAGAGCTAATTCACGTTAGCTGCTAGCAGTTAACTAGCCGATGACACATAATAATGGATTCGTAATGCTACACTACTGCTTGGCCAACAGCTACAGCTAATGTCAACAGACAGCAGCAAGGTGACATTAAGTAACATAATGGTGTGATCGAGATCAAACATTTTAAAATTGGGTAAAGGTCAATCACAATGTGGTTCTTATGTGTTCAAATGCCATCTTGAAATATGGTTGTTAGAAAGAAAGGTTATCTTTTATATGTCCACTTCAATGTTGACATGAATATTGTATATAATATATTGGTTTTTCTTTAGTTAAGTTTTATTGTAAATGGGTAATATGTTATTAATTTGGGATTAATTAACATGCATAATGAACAACTAGGCATTTCATCGCTGATAGCCCTAATTTGAAAATATTCTGGGGTTCCGTTATTTTTACATTCACAGTAAACTGAACCAATATCACTCTGAATTGTCTTTTTATCCATCACCTGTACTCCTTATCATAATCAACATCCATATCACTGTAGTCTTGTTTGGAATTACAAGTCAGTGTTTTACAGTGGTTGCTCTTATGGTTTCATTATTTGTTAAGAAAGTGGTCAAAGGTAATGAAGATGTAACATAGTAACCTTCCCAACCATGTCGATGACATTCCAAAAAGATATTTGATCCATTTTCTTAAAATCTTTTTAAAGGAGGCATCCTTATTCCTTGTTTGATGAAAGGATAATACATTTTTAGCCAGATACCTTATTTCACATGTTTGTTCTTTTAGTGAATGGCCAGAGTTGTGGAAAAGATTCAGCTTCCTGTTTCCTGTGCTGCTTCACCCTGGGTATCACGGCCCCGATGATGTACAGTATGTACCCGTCAGAAACCTCACAAATGTCTTGTTGCTACTAATCATCGTATCCCCTCCCGTTTTCCCTCCCAGCGTGTTTAAAGTTCTGTCTTCGTCTCGGGCTGAGCAGCAGCAGTGAGTCATCCCTCCACCCACCTGCTCCTCCCCTCCTCCCCTCTTTTTTCTTTCCTCTATTTGATCTCCCTAAACCTCCCTCCTTCAACCACTCTGCTGCATCTTTCCTCCCACACATTTTGTAGATAGAGGAATTGTGTTTGTGTGTGTGTGGTGTGTAAGAGCTATAACCAATCTGCCCCCCCCCCCAGTTGTGTTTTGTTTAAGTAGCCTAGCATGGCGAGGCACTCATTCGCATGTGCGCGTGATAGCGCGGAGGAGGCACGGCTGATGGTGGCACCCCCATCGGCAGGGACTGGGGTGGGGGTCCGCTGGGGTGGGGATGGGACTGAGGGTGGCCATGGGATGCTCTGGGTAGGGTGGAGGTGGCGGCCAGATGGAGGGGGTGTGGGTAGGAGGAGGAAGTGGAGGAGGAGGAGGCCGGCTGGTGCTGGTAGCTGGCAGCTGATGAAGGCCCAGAGGAAGAGGGCGTCTGCTGGGAGCTGCTGCCCCCCTTGGGTTGCGACTTTGAAGGTGGAGTCTGCTGGTTGAGCTGGATGGATATGTCGGAGGATACCTCGGAAGCGCTGCGGCCCCGCTGGGGGGGGGGCCAGGAGTCTGGGTGGAGGAACTGGCCACTGTAGTCGCTGCATTCAGACATACGGGGTCGGTAGAGGGCGGGGTGAGGCCGGTACAGCTCCTCCTCAGCGTAACGCTTCATGAAGAGATAGACTGACATGACTCCTGCCCCCTGCGACACATAGAGAAACACAAAGATACTAGGGTTATTGCAATATCATATCCTGTATGTCCTGTACTACACATTTTGTTTTGTGGAGTTACTCCTAATGAGTACTTAACCTGAAAAACACCAAAAAATGTTTTGGGGGACATTTGTTTTTGATGGTTTTTTTAAAATTATAAGTCTGCAAAAGTCGTAATGAGGACGTTGGGGTGGATCAAACAAACACAGGACTTTTACCCAGAAAACTTATGTTTGTGTTCCGAGTAAAGACCAAACTCAACATTGACCTTTTCAAAAGACTGGAAAAAGCTAATTAGGTGCACCTTGGAAAATGTAGCTTCCTGCTTTTAGGAGCTAGACCCGTATAAAGCTGTACAAATCAGCACAACTGGGTTAGGGTTATAGGGTTAGTGTGTTGCTGCATCCATCCTTTTCTCAAATTGCATCTCTCACCACAGCCACCACAAACTTTGTGGAAAGAAAACACAAATGTATCTAAAAATAAATAAACATTTCCACCAGGTTAAGAGGATTATGAGTCCCTGTGCCTTCTTGCTTTAATACGGATTGTATGTTCCTGTTCATGCACTGAATGTTATATGTGGCTGTATCCCTCTCATAGTGTATTACTCTAACTACAGGCCCTTCACATTTTCCAAAACAATTATTGTTCTGCTCTGTAGTTTTATCTTTTATGATGTTTATTAGAATATTGACAGCATATTAAGAAGCAACATACGTGGATATTACAGTCAAAAACCTATATAACCTACTACAGGAAAGGGAAACCCCCCAAAAGAATAGGGCCTTAAACATGAGTGAATCAAAAAGAGATCCAAACTTCTCACACAATTCCCTGACGCAAATCATTACTTGAAAAATTCAGAATTAGCCTGCCTAATCTGCAACAAACCGCCACCAGGAGGGGATGAAATTAAATAAACCCATAATCAGGTTGCAGACAGTCTCTCTGCGCTGGAATGCTCTATTATCAGAAATGTATTCATGTTTTCACCCGGGCATCCGCCAAGCATTCACAGCTCAACTATTCATCCACAACAACATCGATACAACCACCCTGAAACTTAACATTCTGTTGGATGTATTTCTGTGTCTGAGAGTGTGTGTGTCTGTGTGTGTGTGTGTGTGTGTGTGTGTGTGTGTGTGTGTGTGTGTGTGTGTGTGTGTGTGTGTGTGTGTGTGTGTGTGTGTGTGTGTGTGTGTTGTGTGTGTGTGTGTGTGTGTGTGTGTGTGTGTGTGTGTCGTGAGTGTGTGTGTGTGTGTGTGTGTGTGTGTGTGTGTGTGTGTGTGTGTGTGTGTGTGTGTGTGTGTGTGTGTGTGTGTGTGTGTGTGTGTGTGTGTGTGTGTGTGTGTGTGTGTGTGTGTGTGTGTGTGTGTGTGTGTGTGTGTGTGTGTGTGTGTGCCTAAAAAGTGTGTGTGTTTGAGTGACAAAAGAAGGAGAAAATAAAAAGAGGGGAGAAAGAATGGAAAAACTGAGGTGATTTGAGAAGGGAAAGGATAATGGAGGATTAAAGAATGAAAGAGAAGAGAGGAGGATAAGACAAAAGGATAACCGAAGGTAAGAAGATAAAGAGATGGAGGCGATACAAGAATAAAAACAGGGAGAGGAGATGATTGGAATAGTGAAAGAACTGAAAATAAGAGAAAGAGAAAAGATAGATGACAAATACAAAGAGACAAGGAAGAGGAGAGAAGAGAGGATGGAAAAGGGACAACATAGAAGATAAGAGGGGACAAAATGAACATGTACATGTAGGAAAGAAAATGGGGAACGGGGAAATAATGAAAATAAGGGAATGCATATATGAAAGGAGACAGAAGAAAATAGACAGGAGATCAGATAAAAGAGGAAAAAAAGGTAAATGGGATAAGGGGAGATGGGCGAGAGAGGCTGCAAATGAAGTGGGAGAGAAATAAGGTAACAGGGGAACTAAACCACAAAACAAAGAGGAGGGGACGCGATAAGAGAAGAAGAGAAGAAGAAAAGAGAGGGTAAGGGACAACAGAGGATTACAGAACTGAAGATTAAAGAGACAAGATAAAAGTAGAGGACTTAGAGAGAAACGGTGGGAAAAAAGGAAGATATAAGTGAGGAGCTAGGAGATGAGGATGAAGGACGGAGAAGAAGGAGTTGCAGAGCCCCCCCCCCCC
>NW_011352893.1:63324-76727 GCF_000735185.1 Notothenia coriiceps
CCCCCCAGCGAGGAATATTCTGATGCATAATGGAGCTGTGCTCGACAGAGCTGCTGCCCTCAAGTATTCAAGCTATTAACATTTATGAATATTGATGCAGGCAGGGCGATGGGCTCCTACGCAGGCACACAAGTGTGTGTGTGTGTATGTGTGTGTGTGTGTGTGTGTGTGTGTGTGTGTGTGTGTATGTGTGTGTGTGTCAAATAATCTGCATCACAGCAAGCTACAAGCAATTTGTAAGTCTGTGTTTGTGCACATGCTTGAGTCTGTGTTGCTAAGCAGTGGTTGGTCCACATCCACGCTGAATTCCAAACAATCTGCGTGTGTGTCTGTGTGCGTGCATATGATCTCTTTTGTCAGTTACATAGCGTCAGTGAATGTGAAGCATCAGTATATATTAGTGTCACCGTGAACTGCTCATTGAGTGTTTACTTGAACATCTGAGTGTGTGTGTGTGTTTGAGTGTGTGTGGTTATCTGATTACCTCTTTCAGCAGGAAGGAGGAGGCAGCGAAGGCGAAGGACCAGCCGTAGCGGTAGTGGAAGAACTGCTCCGGCTCTCTGGGTCGGTTCATCACCTCGTCATTAATACTTGAGATATATAACACCAGGCCAACCACCAGACTGAGACCTGCACACACACATTCATTATTGATACTGTTATTACTACAAATACAGAGTTTACAGATACCGCACCAACCCATTTGAGGATGAAACTATAATCTCTTGTAAAAGGCTTTAACACAAGCGCTTACATGGTGCTGATTTTACTGACGATAGACTGTATCAAATACACTGTGACATCACACATTGGTTTGTGGACAATAGCTCTGAAACCTCGCTTTGGAATAATATTGGTTGTCTGAACCAGCAGTGATACGGGAGGTAGGAACAAAGTACAACTGAACAAAACCATTTTAGGCCACCGAAATGTAACAGTTAGGTGCAAATACAAGATGAGCAAAATGAAAAGCATTAAAGACAGAGAGCAACCAGACAGGACAACCCTGTGTTAGTGACCGGTCAGCAATAAGGTAGAGAAGCCCTAAAGCATTATCGCTTTATTGTCTATTTGTCCTCTTTACAGTATATGACTATGATTTACAAAATGAACATCATGCTCTACTGAAGAATAATTAAAACAAGTGATGGAGATTATAAGATCAACAGCAAAATGTTTACTGAGGTGAATAAATCAGGTTAGAAGTAGGGTCATTTTCTTGTTGACACAATCCGACTTCTTTTTGCAACCATGAGAATCGCCTCCTGCTGACCATTAAAAATAATGTAGGTTCAAGTCTCTTCCGACGTTGGCTTGCTTCAGACCCAGATGTTGCCGATTGCCACTGGGATTCACCTGACGATCCCCTGGCAGGTGACTAACTGTCATATCAATCAACCACCTGACTAATACATGGAATAACCATATCTTCTATTCACCTTACATATACTCTATCTGCACTTACTGAATCTTAAGAGCTCATGAGAGACGGTGTTTGTCAGGATCTCGACACAAACTGATGAACCCAAATGCACGACCCAGAGACAGAGTCTTGAATGTAAAAAAAACGTAAGTTTAATTTCACAGATTAGGTAATCCCTCTTAACAGAGTAGGTACTGGAAATGACAAAAGGCGCTCACAAGGAGGAAAAAACTTGTTATTATACATCCATGCATATTACCCATGGATGTATAATAAGAACGATATTACCCCTCCTATACCCGGGCCCGGTGACACGATGGAATTACAGTAAGAGAGCTCAGACCCTCACTTATATAGAGGTCGGAACATGTCATAAGTATAACTAAATGAAAGCATAAATAAATGTAGGAATAAAAACATGAATAAATACGATTCAGTGTTTTCAGATGGATTCAGTGTGTGTGCTGTGGCTCAGCTAGAAAGCAGTCGACTCACAACCGCAGGGTCCCTGGTTCAACGACTGGTCAATAAGTCTTTTGGTTGTTTTTAAAAGCTACAGCTAAATGAGATAATGTAGTTAATAAATGTATTCTTTGATATGGTTTAGCCTTTCTCAGGCTACAACATGGTTAAGTTTATGAATATTATTAAGGAATACAAATCCCTCTTTGTAAAGTTTACCAGCCTCTTTACGCTTTTCAATCACAATCATTAAACTGGAGTAAATAAATACATGTTTAACATGAAAATATGATTTAATGTTGGTTGTTTAGAGTTATTCTAAGGCTTTACTCATTGGGAACTCGGTATGAGATAGAGCACACTGTTGAGATGTCCAATCTGCCTGTTTTACACACTTTGACCAACAGGGGGGTTTGTGTTCAAATGAAGCTGAACACAAACCCCCCTGTTGGTCAAAGTGTGTAAAACAGGCAGATTGGACATCTCAACAGTGTGCTCTATCTCATACCGAGTTCCCAATGANACATCTTCCTTGACACACAAGCTACTAAGGATGCAGTGATACAGGCTGGTACTACCATCTTCCAGTACATTTACCATGAACCAGGTACTGCTTTGGGTGAAATTCGACAAAAAAAATTCTCACGGAAGGCAGCGGCAGGGCTGATCAAACCAGAAACTCTACCTCCAACAGAGGGTGCAGCTGCACAGCATTCTCTCCGTGCCTACCTACAAACCCAGGACTGGATCCTTCTGCAGAGTATGTCTCTGAACCCCAGTGACTATGGATGGACATTAGGTGTACATGGCTATGAGCCAGTCCCAACACTAGACCCTATGCCTCCTGAGGAGCTACTGCAGTTCACAAGCTGCAACTGTAACGGAGATTGCAGCATCCGGCGGTGCAGCTGCAAGAGGAATGGCGTTAAGTGCATCTCAGCATGTGGAGTCTGTAAAGGAATTTCATGCAAGAATTGTGGTCATGATGGTGGTGAGTCTGGAGAAGACTCAGAGATTAACTCCTGAAGTGATCAGCACTTGTAACTACTTGTAACTACAAATAAAGCTACTTTTGAATTTAAATATAAGAGTGGGCGTGGCCTTTTTTCAATCAAGGAATGATTTTAGTGAAAAATACATGATTGCAATCAACTCAGAATCATGAAAAACCCTAGTTTGACCCCTCACAAGTTACCCAAGGCCAAACAGAAAATTTTAGATTTTTCGAAAATCGGTATTCGGTACCTCAAATTTGAGCAGTTGTTACGAAAAAACATACAGGATTTGAACTTCAACTTTTTAATACATCTTACTACACGCCTTTACAAACACATTAGTGAAGAAATTGATTGGTAAGGATTTAGTTTGCAGATTTTCATATATTTCCCTTACTACTAGATATGATTTGATGTTAGTGTTACCCAACACAATGTGTGATGTGAAAACGTTGTGATTACCCCACTTATCTCTAGCAAGTGTTTCAGGGTCTTTCTTTTTGTTTTTAAAGCAGGTAACGCCACAGTTTTTTACCCATTTTCATGGTCTCTCTAGAATTAGCGACTTGGTAATTAACATAGTGGAACATTTAGCAACCGGACATTCTGCTCAGGAATAGGTGGACACCAAATTGGAGCTAAAAGACAATCAAACCATCTAATATGTGCAATAACAAGGAGGTTTGTGTTCAAGGTTACTAAATAGGTTGAAATTCACAAATGTGGACTTCCTGTTGTATATACCAAACTATTCTACCACAAACTGAAAATAAACACATTCATGTATATGCAGAAAATAAAAATAAATAATAATGAAAAAAAAGGTTTCCTTTACGGTACTTGGTTGACTGGCTTTAATCCACATGGATGAACAAGACTCACAATAGAAATTGAGTTAATGACATTCTTTATCGTTATTTATGATTCACTGTTAACATTTTCAAGGTTTCAAGTTTTGAATGCCTGCTGCTTCTAGACTTAAAGCAACAACGTTGACTCTTTGAAGGAGGGGATTCTTTTAAATAAATTGTTCAAACAACGGCCTGACTTCAAATGTTAATGAGATTTTTTCAGCAGTATTTTATCATTCTTTATTAAGTGAATTCAGGGCTTTATTCTTTAACAATGCATATGTGTGAAAGGTCTTCTTTTTTAATCTTCTTCATCCTTCTCATGTCCTCTCTCACAATCTTCCAGAAATGGTCCGGACTGCCACTCCTTTCCCTATGGTCTCCTTGCTCTTCGTCTTCACCGCCTTCATCATCAGCAACATCGGACACATCCGGCCTCAGCGCACCATCCTCGCCTTTGTTTCCGGAATATTCTTCATACTGTCAGGTACTGTGCACACAGAAGGAAAACGTACAAACAAAATGTAAAGTGGAATAGAACATACTCCAGTCGTGTTCACACAGACCCCATATTAGAGCAGATTTTATACTCTGGTGGAACAACAGGCTCCAGGCTTTTCTTGTCACGGTTTGTTTCCATATTTTCCAATTATTCTGCTGTGTCTTGTAGTCTTTGCAAAGCAGCCTGGGAGGTAAAGCTCAGTACATAGCGGCTGGAGACTCTGTGGAGAACAAACACATTTTCTAGGAATACAAAATGCTACTTGCTCAGTGAATTCATGCCAAAAGTAAAATTGTGTGGGCTCCATCCAACTAATGGGACAGATGCCCCTCCTGTGAGGAATATATTCCTGTTTTATGGCCAATCCTCCACCAGCTGTTCCCTGAGGTTTATGATCAAGTGATAACACTATTTTTCTTACCTCGCTTTAAATTGCAGGCTTTACAGCTTGGCATGGTGATGGGAAAGACTTAAATCTGGTCTTGTTACAGATAATAAGGCACAAGGTATAGCATTGTATAAGATTTTAAAAGGGCAGAGGTAGCAGTTTATGGTAGCAGTTTATGGTATTACCGTACTTTTGACTGCCCTGACCCCTTAATGTTGGTTGACTTGTTAAATGTATATTATTTTATGTTCTGCAGCATTTTCTTTGTCTTTGTCTGTCCCTGAAGTACAGGCCAATTCATTTTCATAGTTTAATCCATAGCAAATTCATATTTTAAACATTTTTCCTAAATGTTGTGTGTCAAAATCTAAATGTATAAAGTCACTAGTAAATACATATGTAAAACAAATATGGATTACAATTTGTACATTTCCAAAAATGTAATAGAGTAGAACTATAAAGAATAAAAAGCACTGTGTACTTAAGTACAGTGCTTAAGTAAATGTACTTACTTTCCCCCACTGGTTTTGTGGAATTAACACTGACCATTCAGTTTCTTTAGATTAGTAAAAAATAACATTTAAAGGTCTTTCAGAGAAGTAATTTAATTGTTTGTAGATCAAGAAACATAAAGATATAAAGATCTCATTGAATACATGTATTCTGCACAATATGCATATTGCTGCATATCGTCTGGAAAGCCACGGGACGGTAGAAACAGGACAAAAGGTCAAGGTATGTTAAAACACGTTTGTGAAAGTAAATATGGAGTTAAAAAGCAGCAGAGCAGAAGGGAACTAGCTTGTTAAAAGTCAGAATTCTTCAAGGTTAATGAAAATGAAAGATGGAAGATTTAGACTGCACTTTTCATTTCCTTTTGCCAGCTGACAGCTTGTCAGACCTCACCTTGTTCTTGCTGCTGGCTGAACAGTGAATGGGATTTAATTCCAAATAATTGCTATCTCCCGAGGAAGCTGCAGGGCAGTAATAATTTGATGTTTCACTGCAGGCTTTTGGTAAAAAGTTAACACTTAAAACAAGTAGTCTTGAATGAGACTTTGTAGTCAAGTTAATAATTAGGTGGTAAAAAGATTTTCAAGGTGACACCTTTTTGCCACTGCAGTTAATAGACTGGACCTCACCGCTTTAGTGCAGTCGAATTCTATTCTAGCCACGTAGCTGAAAGTATTGAGTGGAAAGTCACTGGAGGAAATGTTTGATCACACAATTCTTTTTATAGACCCTCATGGTAGTCTATATAAAAGCAGACTTCCCTTCAATGTGTTAGATTGATCAATGCTTCACAAAATCTCTCACCCCCCGCCACACTAAGCTTATAGAATATATGTTTCTTTTTGCCAATATGCTCAAATCCGCCTCAGAAATCCTTTACCAGTCATGCAGCGGGGAAATGTGCGACATTACAGCAACAAAGGTGCAGTGCAGACAAAAGTCAAAAGGAAAACAGAATGGACTTGCATATTAAATAAAAAAAAAAAAACCTAATAAAAAAGTAAGCAGTAAAGTAACAGTAACTTGAAAAGTAAGTGAATAAATGAAAGTATTGAAGAAGCCAGTAACAAAGTACATTTGAATCTCAAGTTTAATTGGGAATTAAATTGACTGCACAGAGACTTGACCCTGTTGAAAACCCTTAGTATGAGATGGAATTTGTATGTATGGCCTAGAATCAGAGATGGATGCTGTTCATGCTGAAAGGGAGCAAATCTCAGCAGCTGGTGCGAAAATCTCAGCAGCTGGTTCAAAAATCTGATAGACAGCATGAGACAGAAGAGTGGAAGAAAAATGACATGTTTAACAGGGTATAGTGTTTACGTGTCTACTTATATTCAGCCACAGGGTGTATTTAATTCCCAGCTCCCAGGAGAGCTTGCTGGAAAGAGGACTTCATTTTGAGTTTCAATTAATTTGACAGGAAAGAAGTCAGAAGTAATTTGGACTAAAAAGAGAATTTACCAAACTCTGTTGTGTAAAATAAATACCAATAAGCAGTGCTGTTAATCAAAATTCCTGTGAGCATGCCCCACATGCACGAGGAAGCATATGAATGAGTGGCACAATATATTCAGACCCGGCGCCAAAACAAATCTACAGAGAGGGCATATGATTTTCATGGGAGGGCACACAAAACCGTCATGTGCCGCGGCCAGTGGCGGCCAGTGGCGGCACCAGAGATTTCTTTTGGGGGTGCTGAGGGGTAGCTTGACGTTTCATAGAGGGTGCTCAAACATGTAGGGTTTCCCATTAAGGTACCGGCACTAGTTTAATTTTCTAATGCAACAATCCCCACACATACACATACACATTATACCCGCGACTGTTACAATGAAGACTCAATAATCACTTCACCGCATATAGGTGTAAGCAGGGGTAAAGTGCACATTTTTTAGTGGGGGGGGGAACCTAATCTCCTCTATGGGGGTCCAGGGGCATGCTCCCCCGGGAAGATTTGTTTTTTTATATTGAAGTTAAAAGCATCAATCTGGTGCACTTTGAGAGCAAAATGAAGAGATCTATCGATACATCTCTCAACACCCATTTGAAACAGAACTGTAAACAGATTTTCTATTTCTTTATGGATATTTTACAAATCACTCCCCTTTTAAACTGTATTCTTGTTTTACTGTCATATAGTATTTCATACCTGTTTTTTATTTATTACTCTTATATTACTATCTGAAATCACATACATCGTAGCATTAAAGTTCACAGTTTATAATACAAACATTTTTTTTTTATAAATAATAAAAAACGTGTTTATTGGGGGAGGGCAGGAATGTCAAATGGGAGGGCCTGGTCCTCCCTGGTCCTCCCACGGTGCCGGGTCTGAATATATTCCTGCCAATGGTTTTAATTAAACGACAGTCTGCGGTGTTAGAGTGCCAAGAAACATAGCAATTGGCCAACAAAAGGGAAGAAGAAGACTGTTACTTAGTGAACACTGATGTAAACAGTGCCGGTTGTTTTCTTAAATGTGCTAGCATGTTTTTAAAGAACCACATTTGCTATGCCTCAACACAACAAAGAAAACATTTTTTAGGGACAAAACAACAACTTTTTTAATGATTGGGTAACATAGTTGGCACACCAAACATGGTTGGAACATTTCTGACAGTATATAAAGGCCAGAAAATGCCACATTGAGCAAAATTCCATCTTCCTGTTTCACTAAGGATTGGCGTTTAACCAAACTAAAGTCCTATCTGTCATGACAGCAGTGGAAGCTTCCTGTTTAATTTCCATCAGAGTCCTTTTGTGAAGGGGAGTCAGTGAAGCCAACATTGTGACATCACTTCGTCGTGTCGCTGCAGGCAACTGGGTGAGGTTGCTGTCCCTTTTCCTCGAGTGCAAGGTCGAGCGTTCAGCAGATGAGGCGGTTGTTGGGATTTTTTGAATCTCTGTAGTCTCTGAGCAGACAGGATGACATCACCTTCCTGTTTTATTCCCTTTTTTTCTCCATGAGTGAGCTTTACCTCACAGATGCTAGCTTAGCATGGTGGAGTGCTGACTTCACACCATGATGTCATGGGAATGTCCTTGAGCCAAGATGGAGAAACACACATGCATACAAAAATACACATAGGCAAACAAGAAGATTTATAATGCATATCTAGACTAACATTAGATCAATAGTTGTACACTAAAAACAGCTAAAAAGGCACTTTGTTCCGTAAAGTAGAAAGACACTATAGAATATTAGTTCATATTTGATTGGTATTCCTTTTCCCATATCATTTGGCTTTATTTAATGTAACAAATTATACATACACAGTCAACTATTCACCTATAGACGCAAGTTTTCAGTAATTGTATACATGAAATCATTAATTTTCAAATGTAATATAAAACGTTTAAATACCTTTTTAATACGATAATTACGCATAGACATTTATTTCATTGTATTTTATTTCATTGTCTCAATATGATCAAAATGTTTTTAGTTTAAGAAAAGTTACACAATTGACAATGCAAAAACAACTTTGGCAACAGCATGATGTGAGAACATATTCTTATTTTTAGAAAAAGGGGAAAATGTTAATTGTCTAAAAAACATTAACCATACATTTCAACATCTAGCAATTACTAAGCACTTTCAGTTGGAAACATTTTGTTATCAGAAATATTTCAGTTATGGCACAAAGAAAAAATTGAGCTCAGAAATCGATGGTTTTAACCTCTAAGAAAGCAAAGGTACAATGCTCCAAAACGTGTTGTTTTTGCCATAAAAGACAATGTTTTTTAAGGCAGCAATTCAGTTATTTCACACCCAGCAGGGGATTTATGGAAAACAACTGAAATGACTGCTATTTCTGAATGAATTTGCAGGAAAAACTGTTTTTCTCAGTAGGCATGTGTGTTTTTTTTTGTAATGAGGAACACTGCCCATCAGTCACAGCGCACCCCGAGGTTAAAACATGGTTGCTGTGGACCAGCTGTTTTATTCCCTATTCTCGTCTCTCATGTCCTCCAGAAACTTCGCTCCTCCAATTATGTCTCTGTTATTTTCCTCTCTCTCCATTTGTGCATGTGTGTGTGTGAGCACCATTTGTGCATGTGTGTGTGTGAGCAGTTCACACACATGTGGGACCCACAGATGAGGGCTGAGATGAGCATTGAGTCACAACACTGCCATCTGATGGCCAAAGAGGAAAGTTGCAACTCTCAAATGTTTACAACGAATCTCCTGCATGTCTCCTTATGGTTTAAGCGTCCCCTGCTTTGATATGCCCTATTTTACACAGCTGTATCTCAGCAGGTTATTCTCATCAAAACCAAATGGTTCTCTGGTGATCTTTTTTTCCTGTTTGTTATAACAGTCCATTATGATGCTCCACTTCAGGTACATCCTGAAACGTTTGTGCAAGTACAATGCACACAGTCTCCTATTAGTTTTTCCTAAAGCCACACTAATAAGATAGGTCTACTAAGCTGAAATATACATTGTAGCATATTTTATTTGATCAGAAACAGAATACCAACATGTAAATGTGTCTCAAGATTTTAATGGTTTATTAAAGGTTTGAATGGTTTATACAAGATTTCAAAACCTTTGTTCGTCCCACAGAGGGGACATTTACATTTTTTTACAGTATTAAAGCGCCAAAGATAGCTTAGTATTAATTAAGAAACATGCATAGAAATATTAGAGATAAAAATAAATTACACTAAGTCATTAATTTGTGTTAATTTAATTAAAGAAACATATATAAAGGCACATGTTTCAGTCTAGATGTGTGCCACTTTATGAGGAAAGGGCCCTTAGATTAGATACGTTGAGACATCTAGGCCTTAAACTGGTTTTAGATGGTCAGGTTAAATAAGGTCTGACTAAGCCTGTCTATAAATAATAAAACAGATATTGAAACAGATAGCTTTCTCACCTTACAGTACGTAAGGGAAGGACGTTAGACAGCTTTATATATATATGTGTTAGTCTGGCATTGCGACTTGTTGTTGCACAAAACATTTTTGTGCAGGTGAAATAAAGAAGAGATTAATATTTTTCCTACAGCCACTTATACCGACATTCAATATTGTATCATACTGTATCGTAGGACATGTATTTTAAAATACATCAACAAACGTGCAGTCAATCCTAGGTCAAATATACAATAAAGAGTATTGAAAGAAATCTGTCAGTAAAGTATTATTATCATGAAAGATGGTAACAAAAAATGTAGTTGAGGTACCTGCAAATTATTAGATGTTAGGTAACACCTGAAAATCGAATTGAATATTAAAAGATACCAATTGCCATGCTGTCATTGTGTAGCCTTGATAAGTGTTTGGTGGCTAACATGTGGGATCTGCAGCACTGCCGTTATTATTTTTGGAGCACATCAGCTCTGCAGAGCCTCAGAGCCTGAGAGAAACCCTGACGCAGAGGCCTAAACTGGCTTAACACATTTTCAAATGAAAGTCTGTGTTGGCTTGGGTTTATTTACTTCATCCCTGTTTATAGTGTTGTCAGATTATCTATCAGTGATATGTTTTTAGAGAGAAAGAGCTGCAAGGTAATTTTTTAAATGGTAGCATTTTGCGGTGTTTAGTTTCACTGCTGGAGGATTTTGGAGGTCAGCTGCTGTGGTTAGTCTCTCGACAGGCACACTGTTAATGAGGGTGTGTGTGTGACTGTCTTTGTTTATCTCTGTACCACAGCACAGCCTGTTGTTGGGGTTTTCTCAGCCTATTTACAGCACAACAAGGACACGTTATCATTAGTTTTTCCAGCTACAGAGCACACACACACAAGAACAAAGAGACTGAAGGCCCATTGAAATAGGATTAGTAGAACCGGGTAACAACGGTAATGTAACATTAGCCCTGCACCGCCTGCTTTGATTTATAGTCTTTAGGGCAGTTGTAAGGGATTGAACATTAAAAAGATGTGTTATCGTAATTCCTTCTCCTCTTCCTGCTCACTCAGTTGACCACTGGCATCTCCAGTGCTCTTATAAGGTTTGTCTTTAGCATTCAACAATCTTTACTCAGAAAAATGCACATGCAACACACATTCAAAAAAGAGGCTTTGAGTGTTCCTGCAGTGATTTGTAATCTTCTCTTTGACCTCCAGGAGGTAGCTTTCGAAAAAAGACAAAATCAATAGGAAACTGAATTATTAATTATAATATAATTTAAGTCGAAAAGACCACCAAGTCTATTGAATTCAGTTGAAATGGCCTTATTATCTCTCGTACACTTGAAGTTAACTTGTTAAATTAGGAAAAGCACAGGGGTAAATAAAACAAATTAGCCATGGCTCATTAAGTGTCCCAGTGAGCCATGTCAGGGAGTTAGCACACTGCCAGAGCCCTGGATGCAGTCAGCATTAATGTTATTGATTCAGCTCTGCTTTACCTGCTTTGACAAGTTGCCGCTGTTAAATGGGCTGATGGCCCAGGTATATGGAGAACTACTTCCTTATCTAACTGCATGCTAAGGGGTTTGCCAAAGTAGAGATCAATGTACCTCATCTGTCCCTGATGTTTTGTTTGATTGGAACACTGTTGTGTCTCGTCAAATGTGTTAGTTATCTTTATGTATTATGTCTGTCATTTTCACGTTTTTTCACGTCTGGTCATGTCTGTTTATTTAGGTTCTTCATCTCTAGTCCGTCTCTGTGTTTATTGCCATGTCTCATTTTCCATTTCCTGTTTTATTTTGTACTTACCTCTTGTCTTTCATTTCAGGCCCTGTTTCTTCCCCCCCTTGTGTGTTGTTCCCACCATCATCAGTGTCTGCCCCGCCCCTGATTGTTTCCACCTGTTCCCACTCACCTCATGTTTAATTAGTCCTGTCTCTCCCCTGTCCTGGGTCAGTTCGTCTTGTTTGTTTCTCCGAATGGTCGTGCCAAGCCCCAGCTCAGAAAGGATCGCTTTCACTAGTGATGGCGAGATGAAGCCTTTTGAAGCTTTGAAGCTTTCCAGCCAATTGGTTCGCAAAAGGGTACATCTCATGAGGCTTCATCATGGGCTTCATTTGAACACAAACCCCCCTGTTGGTCAAAGTGTGTAAAACAGGCAGATTGGACATCTCAACAGTGTGCTCTATCTCATACCGAGTTCCCAATGAGTAAAGCCTTAGAATAACTCTAAACAACGAACATTAAATCATATTTTCATTCTAACAATATTGTTTTTGTTCCAGTTGAATGATTGTTATTGAAAAGCCTAAGGAGGCTGCTAAACATTGCAAAGAGGGATTTGTATTCCTTGATAATATTCATAAACTTAACCATGTTGTTGCCTGAGAAAGGCTAAACCATATCAAAGAATACATTTATTAACTACATTATCTCATTTAGCTGTAGCTTTTATAAACAACAAAAAAGACGTATTGACGAGTGGTTGAACCAGGGACCCTGCGGTTAAGAGTCAACTGCTTTCTAGCTGAGCACCAGCACACACACTGAATTCCCCTGAAAACACTCTACAATATTTATTCCTGTATTTATTCATTTATTTATTCCTACATTTATTTATGCTTGTATCTATTTAAGCAATAGCTCACGACAGGCCGTGGTATATGCTCATTATATCACAGCTAAGGGCCGACAACCCCCTTAGCTGTGATATAATGATCATATATCACGGCCTGAAGTGAGCTATTGCTTTTATAAAACAGTTACCAAGTGTGGCAATATGAAAGAAAAATACACACTCTAATTTAAATAGTTTTTATTAGTAAATAATGATGTTCAAAATAAAATAGTCCCTCCGTTGCCTTCTGCACAAAACATAGTGCAAGGTGGTTGCTATGCAACAACAGCGAGCGAACATAATTATTAGACAGAGAGCGTTGATCCATTATTTGGCTGTTTATTTACATTAATGTGTATGTTGCTGTTTATTGTGCATCCACTGAAAAACTGTCCAGCATCAGTAGCATGGCTTACGTGGTCACTTGTATAGGTTGAGGTTGTTCGAGGCTGTTGCTTGGCGTGGCGAGAATATTGCTCCACTTTCTCCGGTCCCTGAGTTTGGGCTTCCAGTAGCTCTGGAGAGAGCTTTCGCACCTGTGGCCACTAACGGTCATAATTTCTCTGCTTTGTTTCAAGACCCGCATCAGAAAGCTTTTGAATGGTGGTACTTTTCCAGTTGGTCTACCTGCTCTTCACGTAGTTCTGCATGTCGTAGTTTAGGTGCTTTTTTTTCTGGAGATAGGCACTGCTCAATCCACTCCTCCATACTATAGTAAGACCCCCCCGGAGGTCGAAGTTAATCTTAAATGTTTCCATTTTATGCTTTGTAAGTTTGCTTCG
>NW_011352893.1:76754-82411 GCF_000735185.1 Notothenia coriiceps
AACGGACCGTGAACTTGTAGAACTGCATGCAGAAGCTGCACTGAAGTCAGAGCAAGTGCGTCTTCTCTTCTTCTTAGCTGCCTCTTTCTCTGCCTTTAATGTTTGGCCT
Source organism: Notothenia coriiceps (assembly GCF_000735185.1). Taxonomy (NCBI): domain Eukaryota; kingdom Metazoa; phylum Chordata; class Actinopteri; order Perciformes; family Nototheniidae; genus Notothenia; species Notothenia coriiceps. The sequence continues at coordinate 76,864 of NW_011352893.1, forward strand.
GAGTTCTTGGTGACTTCAAGAAACCTGTTGTATAAATCATCTTTACACTTTTTGTGGTACCTGAGTCTTCCTATGTTCTGAGCCTCATTCAAACGCTCCAAAATCTTAGCATTTTCAACTACTTGTGCTTGTTCCAAAAAAGTAGGGTAGCCTTTAGGAGTTGGCTGTATCAGCCTCTGAGCTGGTGTCTCCGGGCTTTCACAGATGAAACAATGTAGCAAAGGTGGACTCGAGTCTTCATCCATACTGCTAGACTAATATGTCCTACAAAGTAGAATAAACATTGTATTATTCAGTCATAATATCATTATTTTGTGACATTAAAGACAATCTCATGTACAGTAGATGATTAACATTGTAATAGATATTATTGCAAAGGAAAATAGAAGATCTGCTTCACAGTAACGTTAAACACAAAAGATCCTGTCAGAGACAATACACCACAGTAACCTAATGGGCCAGAAAGCTATCATTCAAGAAAATAAAATGATCATAAGATTCAGTTTGAGGTGTGTAATACATCATGGTAGTTGCCTAGTTGAATACAATCATGGAGTAATACATCATGGATTTAACGTTAGCTAGCTAACCATGTTATTGCGCTTACTGTTACACAGCTAACAAGTAAGAAAAGTTGACAAATTGTACAGTATGTTACATTTCATTACCAAAGGCGAGCGGGAAAGGTGGGCGTGGCCGTTTTTCCACAAAGGAATGATTTTAGTGAAAAATAAATGATTGCAATCAACTCAGAATCATGGAAAACCCCTAGTTTGACCCCTCACAAGTTACCCAAGGCCAAACTGAACATTTTAGATTTTTCGAAAATCGGTATTCGGTACCTCAACTTTGAGCAGTTGTTACGAAAAAACATACAGGATTTGAACTTCAACTTTTTAATACATATTACTACACACCTTTACAAAGACATTAGTTAAGAAATTGATAGGTAAGGATTTAGTTTGCAGATCGGTCAAATATCTGATAAAATGCCCTTACTATAGTGGAAAATGGTGTGCTACTGAGTTTTGGAGAATGTTTGTGTGAAGGTCCTAAACCCTAGAGACGTTAGAGACTGCGCCAAGGCTTCGGGGCGTGGTTCGAGTAATCCAGGACGTTTTTGGTGAAGCGTGTATCGAGGCTTGTATCGTTTTAAGACAGTAATGTCATCGACGGGGGTGAGTTTAACCAGAAAAGGAAATTCCGACATAAACCAAGTCAAACAGCAACTAAGCAAACATCTGACTGCCAACAATATTTTAAAGTTAGTAACTATTATTACACTCTTTACCTAGGATATATGTATTGCTTCTGCTATCAACAGTGTCAAACACAAGAAGGGACTACGGACCCCCCCTTTCTCTTCAGCCCAGAGTGTCTATACTTCCAAATACCAAAATGACACTACTACTACTAAAACAAGGGTAGCATCTTGATTATAAAATGCTGCACACACAAGCATGTTAACCTGGTAATCTATGTTATTGATGAACCTGGAATTAAATTAACTCATTGATGGCTCCACCCTGTTTTCCACTAGGCCCTGAGTGGCCTGAATCAGCATGATGACACAATATTACTACATAATACAATTTCTTTCAAAAAATACCCAAATACATATACATATACATTTTAATGGAGCCTACTGGTGGTTATGTTGAGCGAGGCAGTATGATTTATTCAGCAACTTCACCCACACTGCTCCCACAGTGTTATGACTTGTGTGTCTACCTGAGGACATTTATAGCATTAAACGGAATAAATGTCTTCCCTCTGGTGTCTCCAACACCATGGTGTGCTTTACTTCAAAGACAAAAGCAAACTGTGGTGGGCAGATCACTTTGAAACCAATTCACAGTGTCAACATCCTAAATCATTAAAGCAGCGCTGAGACAAAATGGATCCTCTGGGATGTAGAGAGCTCTTGACAACCATTTACTGTTTGACCATAAAAACAAAAGATAAATGTTCACAGGGTTCTTAAAAAAAAAGGCTTTTAAATGGTTATTTTGCCAGGAACGGAGCTTTATGTAACTTTTTGGCAAATGACATAACATGAATACATTTATTATGTATCCAAAAGACAAAGTGCTTTCATGTCAGCATGTTGAAATATCTGAAGATGGACCTATGTTAATGTTTGGTAATGTTATCTAAAATAAGTGTTACAATGTTATGTTTTTAATTTTATGAAATATGTTCTTAAAGCGAAATTCTCTAAAATGTATTTAGAGAAGGTATGATGGTAACATCAATAGGATTTTATTGTCGTTTGTTTTCAGGGGTGTCAAACTTACTTTTATCCTGGGCCAAATCACTATTATGGTTGCCCTCAAAAGGCCGGTTGTAACTGTAGACTCCTAATCATATTACTTTGACTCATTTGATTGATGCATTTGTTTGTTATTACATTTAATACTAACTGAAGTAATAACTACCTCTGAAAGCAGAAGTCTGGCAAGCACACTTTAAGTGCTATTGCAGGGCCTAGAAAATAAAAAAAGGGTTTTGTGACAGAAACACATGCTTGTGCATCAGTATATTTGCATGTACTCAAAAATACTGTATGTGGGCACACACAATCACTTTCTACTGTGTTATTATAACATAAGTCCCATAAAGACATTAAGAAACCCTCATCATCACTCATCAAACAACATTTTCATTTATACTGTTCAAAATGATTACAAAACTGAGCTGTGAGATGAAGACTAAAACAAAATGCAATAACATTAAACAACCTTTTTCTATTAAATTAAGACGATTAAAAAAAGTGCCGCTGCTGATATTGAGACACTTTGCTGCCCATGTAACAGGGTCGAGGTGAATTGTGGGACATGTAGTTTATGGACAGTGTACTAGTGAAAATCACTAGAAATGATAAACAAATAATATTTTTTGCTCTCTCTTAAACCCGGAAGTAAGCTTCTTCCGGTTCCCTCGACAAAATTGCATTGCTTTTTTGTCGAGGGAACCGGAAGAAGCTTACTTCCGGGTTTTAGGACGTGTCACTGTGGCACTCTATTATGTAGCAGGTTTGAAATGGTTGACATGTACTGTACGTTTAGATGTGACTCACTGAGTATGTTGGCTGTGTTTTCTGTCGTGATCTCAATCTCTGGCTCCGTGAAATACTCTGCCGCCACACATCTGCCCTTCTCCGGTCCTGAGAGAAAGAGAAAAAAGAAAGATTGAAAAACGAGAAGAAAGGCAAGAGAGAAGAAGTTGGTTGAGCAGGAAGTAGGTGTTATCAGGTCACATACAATATGGAAATATTTGTATCTAGAAAGAAGAATAAACAAACAATTTAAAAAAAAAGTCAAGAAAGATGGAAAAAGGGCAGACAGACAGTGGTGCAGACGAACAAATAGATTTGGAAATTATGAATAATAAGAAAGGTGAGAAAGGATCCCCCAAAGAGATCATGGAAAGATGGGAACACTGAGCCAGACAATGCAAGAGAGAGATATAGTGAATTAGCGGCAGAGACAGATGGAGGTCAGGAGGTTTAAGAGAAAACAAGGTCTGAGCCGTGAGAGAGGAGAACGGAATACAGACACGACAATTAACATTAAAATGTAGGCAGACACAAAAAACTAAATCTACACGGAAATGTGTCAAAAAAATTGAGCATCATAAACACAAACACAAACAGGGTTATTTGTCTCCCTCTCTCTTTTCACATACACACACACATAGATACACAAACACAAACAGCCATTCCAAATGCCACCAGCGTTTTTCTCCCCTGACCTTTTGTACCAGGCGTCAGACAACAGGGAAACACAAACATGGCCGCCTCCCCAGAGCAACGCCATCATGACCCCGAAACACAGACAGCTACTAAAATGAGGACAGTTATTTGTATCCACCCTGCTGTGTGTGGTGTGTGTGTGTGTGTGTGTGTGTGTGTGTGGTGTGTGTGTGTGTGTGTGTGTGTGCGTGTGTGGATGTATCGGTGTGTGTGTCGGTGTGTGTATGCACGTGTGTGTGTGTGTGTGTGTGTGTGCTTGTGTGTGTGCTCACTACTATACACAGCATGAATGCTCAGCTTTGGCAATTAAAAAGAAATATCGCAAAACATCAGCAAAAGGACTGTTTAAGCCCTTATTACGACCAAATAGGTCGATTGTTCAAGCCCTTATTACGACCTATAATCACGTTTTAAAGTTTTCGACCTCTAGTGCTCCCGTTGAACGCAAACGCTACGGAGGGTCGTATATTCACAAATAACCCTCTCTGGAAAATCCTAAATTGTAGAATAGTTTGGCCATTAAAATGCTTTTTGATTAGATTTCTAGCGAGAAGTGTAGAATGTACTTTCAGAATCCACGTCCAGTGGATGTGTAGGATCTATAGTTAGATAGATATTACGAAGATTATTTGAGGTCTCGCCAGGAGAACTTGTAACGGCAGCGTCCATGTAAAGTTAGCGTCAACCCTCACGGAATGAAAACAGTATTTCCGGTCTCTAAGTTTTCATAATAAAACCGTATTCACCCCACTGTCAAATGATTTTAAAGCTATATCTGCAGTACTCATCCACTAAAAACATCAGTTTATCCTTGTTAATTACACGACATTAATTGGTTTGAATTGCGTAATGCTTTTGTATTTTTCCCATAGGTTTATCCCTTTAGATTCTGAGTGACACATTTATTTTTTTAGAGGTTTTGAACATCGAACTTGAAGCTCGGTGTTTGAATGTTTTAGCCGCAATGCACGTTTGGATATGGTTTTTACCCGATATGAAATCCAAAGCATTTAAAAAAAAAATAATAATACTTTATTCCGAGTGTTCTTGCTTTTCTCTTTGAAAGTAATCACATAACGGCATTGTAATACAAGGTTCGGCTGCATTAAATATTACACATCTGCCATAGTTCTTCATAGAGCCCTGATTAGAAGACCTTTGGACAAACTGGAAGAAATGCCGCCGAAACTGAATATGTGACGTGGATCATACATATATCAGCAATTAAACAACATCTTCCATTTATTTTCACCCAATACGTCGTGATGGAAGACACATCTATTGATTCAGAATTTCAATAGCTTACCATTACATGACAGATATACCTTTCTGTCTGTGATGTTTTACAAATCAGATATTAATGTGTACACACATTAATAAGATATAAGATATAAGATATAATAAGATATATTACATTATATATATCATATAATATATATAATGTATATACATATACATATATATATATATATATATATGTATATGTATGTATGTATGTATGTATATATAACATATAACATAATGTGAAATATTATAGCAATATCCTGTACAATTATGTGAAAACATGAATACAACTACATCTTCAGATGTTATACATACATTAGTGTCCTATACACCAGGGGTTTTCAAAGTGTGGGAAGGTGAGCCTCCCCTCAGAGAACATAAGAACAGCCGCGCCCCCCCTCCCAATTATTATTGCTGTTATTATTATTATTATTGTTGTTGTTGCTATAATGCAGGGGTATTATTATCCAGTGGAATGCCTTTACCTACTGGCCTAGTTAAATCAAAGTG